>NW_003853905.1:0-4561 GCF_000181295.1 Otolemur garnettii
ATTCATGGAGGATTCCTTGAATTCTGAGGGGTCTGTTGTAATTTCATCTTTACCATTTATAATTGATGAAATTAGAGATTTAATTCTTTTTTTCTTGGTTAGGTTGGCCAATGGCTTATCTATTTTATTGACCTTTTCAAAAAACCAACTTTTGATTTGTTAATTTCTTGTATAATCCTTTTGTTTTCAATTTCTTTTAATTCTGCTCTAATTTTGGTTATGTCTTTTCTTCTGCTGGGTTTTGGATTGGAGTGTTCTTACTTTTCTAGTTGCTTGAGGTGTCCCATTAAGTTGTTAACTTATTCTCTTTCCGTTTTCTTGAGGAAGGCTTGCAGTACGATAAATTTCCCTCATAGGACTACCTTTGCAGCATCCCAAATGTTCTGATAACTCGTCTCTTCATTGGTGTTTAGTTCCAAGAATTTGGTAATTTTCTTCTTGATCTCATCTCTGACCCAACTATCATTGAGCATAAGGTTATTTAGCTTTCATGTTTTTGTTTGGGTCTTCAGATTCCTGTTGTTGCTGAGTGCAACTTTTATTCTGTGGTGGTCTGAGAAGATGCAAGGGATAATTTCTATTCTTTTAAATTTGCTGAGGTTAGACTTGTGACCTAAGATGTGGTCTATTTTGGAGTATGTTTCTAAGGCTGATAAGTAAAATGTATACTCAGTTTTATTAGGGTGAAATGTTCTATAGATGTCCATTAAATCCAAATGTGGAATGGTTAGGTTTAAATCCAAAATTTCTTTGCTAAGCTTCTTTTTGGAGGATCTTTCCAGCACTACCAAAGGGGTATTCAAATCTCTGACTACGATAGAGCTGGGAGTAATCAGGTTGTTCATGTCTGTTAGAGTGTCTCTTATAAATTGAGGTACATTCTGGTTGGGTGCATAAATACTGATAATTGAAATCTCATCGTATTTAGTATTACCCTTAACAAATATAAAGTAACCATCCTTGACCTTGCTCACCTTAGTTGGTTTAAAGCCTATTGTATCTGCGAATAAAATGGCAACACCTGCTTTTTTCTGCTTTCCATTAGCCTGGACTATAGATGACCCTCCCTTCATTCTGAATCTATGCTTATCTTTCAAAGTAAGGTGAGTTTCTTCAATACAGCAAATATCTGGCCTGAGTTTTTGTATCCATTCAGCGAGCCTGTGTCTCTTTAGAGGGCAATTTATGCCATTCACATTGATTGAGACTATTGATAAGCCTGGTATACTTTTGGGTATCGAGTTTCTTGAAAGTCCAGTGGACATCTTTGTTCCTCTTGTCACTGTGGAAATTGGAATTCAATCAAAATTTTCTGGGTGGCTTTATTTATGTGGTGGAGGATTGCGCAGGTCATTATGGAGGATAGGTCTGAGGATATCCTGCAGGGCTGGTTTAGTTATGGCAAATTTCTTCAACATGTGAATGTTGTTAAAGTATTTAATTTCTCCATCATAAATGAAACTCAGTTTAGCTGGATACAGGATTCTGGGTTGAAAGTTGTTTTGTTTTAGGACGTTGATGATCTATACCCACCCTCTTCTAGCCTGAAAGGTTTTGGCAGAGAGATCTGTAGTCATTCTAATATTCTTCCCCTTGTAAGGTAATGTTTTCTTGTGTCTAGCTGCTTTCAGGATTTTCTCTTTCATGTTAACTTTAGTGAAGTTGATTATGATATGCCTGGGGGATGTCTTGTTTGGGTTGAGTTGTACTGGAGTTCTGAAGCTGTCTGCAATCTGAATTTCAGGATCATTTGGCATGTCTGGAAAGTTCTCTTTTATAATTTCATGAAGGAGAGCCTCTGTGTTTTGTGAAGCAACTTCATCGCCTTCAGGTATTCCTCTGAGGTGAATATTAGTTTTCTTCAAATTATCCCAGAGCTCTCTGAGCGAGTGATCTGTTTTTGCTCTCCCTTTGTCTTGATCTTTGGATGCTTGGGCGTGTTCAAAATCTTTGTCTTCAGTGTCAGTGATCCTATGTCCTGCCTGGTCCAGTCTCTCAATGGGGGAGTCAACCGTACTCTTCAGATCTTTAAGGGCTGCAACCTCTTGCTTCAGCGTATCGTAATCTTTGGTCATTTTATCTTTGAAATCATTGAATTCCTGGGACAGCTTTTGAATAATTTGAAATTCTAGTTCCCTCCTTTTCTCCATTCTGTTGATATTATTCACTATCCAGATTCTGAACTCAATTTCTGCATCTCAGCCATCTGTTTATGGAAGAGATCTTCAATTGTATCTGCTCCATCCATCCTTGGGGGGAAGGGGGTTGATCTACTCTAGTTGTTCTGGTTACCAGAGTTTTTCCTCTAATTCTGCCCCATGCTGAATTTGCACCTTTTGGAGACCATTCCTAAAAACATTCTGCCAGTGGATTCTTCTGGTTGTCTCCTGGGGTGTGCACCGCCAAGGCCCTGGGAAGCGGGGATGGTGGGCAGGGCAATGTAGCCGGCCCCAGTGGGAGTCAGTCATAGTCATGCACCACCAAGACCTGGGAAACGGGGACATGGCAGGCAGGGTGATGCAGCCGGCCCCTGCAGGAGTCAGTTGTGGTCACCTACCGCCAGGGCCCCGGGAAGCTGTGACAGCAGTTGGGGAGACAGCTTGGTGCAGAATGCACTGGCCAGTGGGATCAGTCCATGCTGAGGAAGCATGTATCAAGCAGTTCTCCTGGTGCAGTACTAGGACAGGGGCTTGGTCCCGCAAGGGTGGGGAGATGTTGCTCTTGGGTCTTCTCTGGCTGTCTATGTGGACAAGGGGCGGGGGAGGGTGTACTGGAAACTCAAAATGGCAGTGTGAATGCCAGTTCCACTTTTTGGCCTGGGGGAGGGTGTTCAGAGTCTCAACAGGGACCCTCCAGTGTAGCAGACCTCCCTGTCAGCAGCTTTCACTTGTGGAGTGAGAGAATAGGTTCTCAGTTTATCTATCACCTGTAGGAGACTCAGAGGAGCGGTTGAAGAGGAAATAAAGGAAAAGCACACCTTTTTTGCGGGAGGGGACAGATATTTTTCCTTTGGGGTGTATCATGTACCTGTAGATTGCCTTCTAGGTGTAGCCGCTTGCCTCAGCAGAGGTGTCCTGCCGGTATCACTCTTCTCTCTTGGCTGGGCTCCCAGTCTTTGACTTTATTGGGTGTTTTCTGGACTTTATCCTTTCCTCTGGACAGGAGCTTCTGTTGGAGGCTGGTATCTTCGGCCATCTTGACCCCCTCCCCACTTCATATACATTCAATACTCTCATCAAACGGGTTAACCTAGCCTTTATGTCATTTTCTTAGTTATTGAGTTAGGACATTCATACACTGCTTTAGAAAGATTCACTTGTACCCTTGTAGGATAAACCATAGAGGTGACCCCACCAATCACTCTCCCTCCCCCATCCATTCCCCTTCCTCTCATCCCTCCCACCCCCTTCCCATATTCTAAAGCTATAATTAGGTTATAACATTCCTATGAAAGCTATAAATTAGTTTCAAAATAGGACTGTGTACATTGGATACTTTTTCCTCCATTCTTGAGATACTTTGCTAAGAAGAGCATTTTCCATGTTCCATCCATGTAAGCATGAAGAAGGAAAAGTCTCCATCTTTCTTTATGGCTGCATAATATTCCATGGTGTACATATACCACAATTTCTTGATCTATTAATGGGTGAATGAGCACTTGGGCTTCTTCCATGACCCAGCAAACATGAATTGGGTTGCAATAAACATTCTGATACAAATATCTTTGCTGTAATGTGAGTTTTGGTCTTCTGGATATATACCTAATAAAAGAATTGCAGGATCAAATGGCAGGTCTATTTTTAGTTCTCTCAGTGTTCTCCAGATCTCTCTCCAAAAGGAACGAATTAATTTGCATTCCCACCAGCAGTGTAGAAGTCTTCCCTTTTCTCCACATTCATGCCAATATCTCTAGTTTCGGGATTTTGTGATATGCGCTAATCTTACTGGAGTTAAGTGATATCTTAAAGTAGTTTTGATTTGCATTTCTCTGATGATTAAGGATGGTGAGAATTTTTTCATATATCTGTAGGCCATGTGCCTATCTTCTCTAGAGAAATTTCTATTCAAGTCCCTTACCCACCCTGAGATAGGATCACTTGTTTTTTTCTTGCTAATATGTTTGAGTTCTCTATGGATTCTGGTTATTAAACCTTTGTTGGAGACATAATCAGCAAATATCTTCTGCCATTCTGAGGGCTGTCTACCTGCTTTATTTACTGTGTTATTGGCTGTGCATAAGTTTTTTAGTTTGACCCCCTCCCAAAAGTGTATTTTTGAGGTTGCTTCAATTGCCCTGGGGGTCCTCCTCATAAAATTTTTGCCCAAGCCGATTTCTTCAAGTGTTTTCCCTGCCATTGCTTCTAGTATTTTTGTAGTTTCATGCCTTAAGTTTAAATCTTTAATCCAGTGAGAGTCTATCTTAGTTAATGATGAAAGGTGTGGGTCTAGTTTCAGTCTTCTACAGGTTGCCAGCCAGTTCACCCAGCACCATTTGTTAAATAGGGAATCGTTTCCCCACTCAATGTTTTTTATTGGCTTGTCAAATATCAGATAATGGTAG
>NW_003853906.1:0-4553 GCF_000181295.1 Otolemur garnettii
TAATATAAGGGATGGGGGAATGAGGGACTGAGGAGAGGGGAGGAGGGTGTGGGGTAGGAGGCTGCAGCGTATGGCACAGCTCTTGGGGGTGGGTCACTAGCACAAGAGGGACTTTACCTACTAACTGCAATCAGTGTAACCTAATACTTTATACCCTCAATGAATCCCAAAAAACATATATATATCCCAAACATTATTATAATTATAAACATTATTTATATATATATAAATATTTATATATTTGTATATTATTATATAATAATTATATTAAATAAATCATAAACATTAGTTATATATGTATATATATAAAATAATCCCAAACTATATATATATGAACAGCCTAACTCTCTGGCCACTGTCATTATGTTTTATTGTTATCAGGGAAAACTATTTGAATGTAGGTTTGTCTTATTACAAAGCCTATGAATATACCTGTTTACCTCACAAACATTAGTTATATAAAAGTGAATTTTTTAAAAATGAACTGTTGAGGGTTTGTCCTTTGAGGTTAGAAAATAACATTTGGAGATAATATGTCTCTTTTCCTTCAATATCTTTTTATTTTGTGTGTGTGGTTTGGTATTCAGGACTTTAAACATGAAGATAGGTGTGGCAAACTTTATGCTGGATGGATTTTGTTTTATATTGAATTTATATTGAAATTATAAGCATTGGCTTTTATGATGCTAGTATTAGTAGTACCTTAGAAATCACCTGATTTAATCCTTTCTTTGTTAAGATAAGGCCCCTGTGACCCAGGGGTTTCTGCGACTTCCCATCGCTGCCTCTGACTTCAGTCTAGCACTCAGCCTATTACGACAATTCAGGAGGAATTACAAATTCAATCCCGGCACATTACTTACAGCTCCATGATCAAGAGCAAGGGTAATTTTATGGACAAAATAATTATAGAAGGGTTATAGAAAAACTTCAATTTGGAACCTCCATATAAGTTAATACTAAAGGACAATATTAAAAGAATCTTGAATCGGATCCTGAATATTACAAATTTCTAGGAGGTTAGAAAAAAAGGAAGCAGCTTTCCAGAATAAAAGATGTCTATGTTTCTTACTTAAAAAATATATTTGGATAGGAGGAAAGTGGCAGTGCAGACAGTCACTTTCAATAATTATTTAGTATTTCCACATAATATGAGGGGACAAATCTGGGTTTCGTGAGCCTTTCCACAGCTGAAGAACGATTTCCGTCTTCCTCCACCTCCCTCAGCATCCTGTGGTCACTGTTAACATATGTGAGTAAAATATATGTTTCTGTAATCTATTTTATAATCTCTGTGTCTCCACTCAACACTTGAGGTGTTGGCACTGATTTTTAGAAATAAAATAAGCTTTTAAGAAAATCATGATGTCGCCCTTGTTTCTAGCTGTAATAATGGTTTACATGTGTTGAAAATTCTCATTTCAAAATTAATTAATGGTCTTTTTTAATATTTTCAGGAGAAAAAATATTTACAGGTGGCCTAAGTATTATGCCAAAACTCATTTCCTTGTTATCACTTCCAGATAAGCAAATCAGACACTTTGAGAACATCCCCCGACTTCAGACTGCTGAAATACCTGAGGTTGCTGAACTTTTCTTTTCTTATGAACCAGTCGGTATGATCAAAATGAGCATGTCAAAATCACTTTGTCTTAATCACAAGTATTTAATTAGAATAATGTATGTCTTGGAAAAAGAGCATTTGGGCTTTCCATAAACTGTGCTTCCAGCCCCCTGAAAAGCCATCAGAGTTAAGAAAATCCGTGGAGCGCTTACACTAATAATTGCTTTTCCAATCTTATTTTTGCTATTTTTTAGCATAGTATATTTAGTATATTTCTTGCACGTCCAATGCTGCTCCCCATGTGTCTCCCGTACCCTGCTATTAAACAGTAATGAGATATTCCATCCACTGATACCAGCCTTCTACTTCTCCTCATGCTGCCAAAACACTCTCGTTTAATAACACCCTGAAACAAGTCTTTCTGTCCTTTCCCATCTATGAATGTAGTCTTGTTCCTGTGTTTTATTAACATCACCAGCCCTGTCTCCTAGGTAAAAGATTAATTACTTGGCTGTGATTCACAGAAGTGGAGTAGCAACTAAATTACTGAGAGAATATATCAGAAAATCAGTTATTGTCATGTCACGGGTAAGACTCTTTAAATGAGGAAATAAAGAAACAGCCTTCAATATATTAATATGCCCATCTTTTAGGACAAAGCGCCTCCAATCCTTTTTATGAGTGGACAGCTAAGAAAAAGCACAGCAATCTGCCAGTAACAGCGCCTACTTACCACTGACAAATGGGTTCTGACCGGATCATCCCACCGCCCCTTCAGTGACTGTCTCTTTGTTGCTCATTAATTAAATTTGGGTGAGCAATATTTCTGCGAACTCTCAATAACTCGGTGAGTGCTGGGGAAAATCAGAACCTCACTTCTCATTAAAGTCATAATTGTGATTTGTAGTCTTTGAAGGTATTTTTTTTCCCAAAATGCTGTTCTTGAGATGATGTTTTATTTCCTAACTTCTTTTAACAAATCAAACTCTCAGCAAAGACATATCAAAAACTTAGAGAGAAACTCAGCCTCATCTAAAACAAAATACTATGTCATTATATTTGCTTCTGATACCAGAGAGTTATTTGGAACTCACTGACTAACTCTTACCACTATTTAAGAATGTATTTGAAAGTGAATAGAGTCGGGAGAGCCACTGTGGTCCTCGTCATCTGGGAAGTCATTGAAGAACAATCAATCAAACATGATCCCGTGGGAGTTCGTCATGGATCTGTGTGGGAAAGAGAATGAGGTCAGAGAACATTAGGTAAAAAGCCGTCTCCTCCGACTTACCTTATCCTTTACACTATTTTATTTTTCACAAATAACTAGTACTAAATTCACGCACACACATACTAACCCACTGAAGTGGGCAACTGAACGTTCACTGAGGAACTACTTACCACAGGTATAAGGGCAGGAGAAATGACATTCAAACTTGTAAACATCCACGAGGAGGAAGAACTAGGGTACAGATGGTCAGATGCCTTTCTTCTTAAGGAAAAAGGATGGCAAAGTGCCCGACTTTAGGGAAGTAGATTATGATTTGAGGGGCATTAAATGGACTTGGAAACACGCAACAGCCTGGGGTGACGTCCGTTGGGCCCACAGAGCACACAACGGTTTGTGACAAGCCTGTCCGAGTGCACGACAGACTCCAGTCTTCCTCCCTGCAGTGTGACTTCAGCTGATGAGAGCAAAGCGCAGGACCACGGGGCACTGCTTTCTTCTTTGGTGGGTCCAGACTTGAGGCAGATGAACAAACTTCATAACATACCTGCAAGGTGTTGTGTGGGAGGGACAGAGGACTGAGGGGAGGGGGTGAGAGGGTCCTGAGGCTTCTTCCTCTGGTCAGCACTGAGGTCAGACACACACACTGCACCCCCCTCCCCCACCCACACACACAATCTCTCCATCTGGGGAAGAATCTCCACAAAGAAGGGACCTTGCTGGACCCACCTCTAACCCTCCAGTACTAAAATACAGTGCAATTAGAAGGTGCTCAACAAATATGTACGTGGTATACTTTTCAGTGAGCAAAAGTCATGATAGTGGGAGCTCATCATTTCTGAGCATCACACAAAGAACAAACAAACCCCAAACAATTATTTACTTTTTGCAACACTTGCCATTAAATGATTTGTTATATTATCAATAGTCAGTGACTACACTTGTTTTAAATGGTTTGAGACATGGAAAATGTGGATGGGGAAATTCTGAACATGGAGGTCAGGATATAGAACTAAAGATGAATGAATATAATAAAATTTTTATAATTAGAAACTTAATAAATATTTTACAATTTTTCAAAAATATCAAGGTACAAAAGAACCCAATCTAGTGAATAACCGTTTTATTGTTATTACCCAGAGAGAGATACAGTAATAATTTTCTTGTGTTAAGTTTTAGGTTTAATATTTTATTAAGAATCTAAAATATCCTGGGAGTTTATGAAACTGTTTTAAACCTATATTTAAGTTCTGTATTTAATTTAATTCATGTTTAAAATTGAATTTGAATTTCTTTATCAAATATTCTTAAGTAATTTGTGGAAAGTTATATTATGCCTCTTAGTTCTAGGCAAATTCTCAAATAATTTAAATTAGAGCAGGTATTTAATTATTAAGTACATGCAAGTTGCATCCACTTGGCCAAAAGCATAAATGAATACAAACAGAACAGCTCCTTAATCCCAGGTTAATATGAAGGTTAAACCCTGTAAATGTGATTTTAAATACACATACATAACTTTCTATAAAAGAACACTATGAACCACAAGAGAGAATAATAAAAAAGTCTCAGAAACTCAAGTCTCTTTGGTAAATATGAAACTATACACTGAGATCGTTGTGAGTTAATAATAATTTTATACTCAGTGGAGTGGCAAAAATCGTGACAAAAACAATGTTGGCAAGGAAGTGGCAGGACAGGCTACGTGCAGGAGTGAGGACTGACATTAGTATTATCAAACACAGTAGCTCTTTTCCATAC
>NW_003853907.1:0-4550 GCF_000181295.1 Otolemur garnettii
TATTTTTATATAAAGTGTGGATTTTATTTTGATGGTATATTTGGGTAGATTGAGGGCCAAAAATACTTCCTTCCTTTCCAAATTAAGCTGAAATCTCACTTCCTTACTCTATCATCATCCTCCCTGTCTGCCTTTGAATAATTTTCATTTGAAGCAGTCCAATTAAGTCTTATGTCTGACAATAAATTACTTAATGATTCCTATAAATTCTCTAAGATATAAGAAGAAGAAAATTGAGTATAGCTTAAGTAAGCTCCAGGGATTTTTAGAGACATGATTCTTTCTATCTTGTTTCTGTGGTTCTGTTGTTACTCTCTCATGAATAAGACATCTGCAAGCAGATCAGAGATTTTTGTGGAAAATGAGGATGGTTCAGTAATAACAATGAGTTTCTTTACTCAGTAGCTCTGTACTCTGTGTAGAAAATCTTACATGTAGGAGGAGCCATTCTTACTGATAGTGATAGAAAAGTTTTAAAGGAAGTTGAACGGAGAGAGGCTTTTAGAAAGTGCAGTGATGTCTGTGTTTGGATGTCCAAGATTGACTCAACAGAAAGGAAGAAGTAAGTCCTGAAGGCGTGTGTTGGGCCCAAGCTTCTATTTTGAAGTAAAAGCTATAAGTCAGTTCTCCCACAATACAACTTCTGCTTTCCTAAAAATCACCCTGCTATACAGAATTGCACAATGAAAACCGTAGTTCTTATTGGGGCAAATGGATTCAATGTGTAAAAACCTGATCAGGCCGTAATCCTAGGACTTTAGGAAGCTAGGACAGGAGAATTTCTTGAGCCCATGAGTTTGAGGTTCTAGTAAGCTATGACGACACCACTGTACTCCAACAACTCATTTAAAAAATAAAAAAAAATGTAGGAACGGAATGAAAATGATAATATGTTGTTTGTACATATGTTAAATGGTTAAGAAAAATACATTCATATTACAACAAATATTATATTTAATTTTAAAAAGGACCTGCTGGGGGTGACTGTGTCATGAGGGCTTGAACAGGATGGGAGGAACTCAAAGGGGCAGAATGGCTCCCTGGTTCTTGTCTCCATTCAGGGAGCACAGTGAAGTTGCTTGAGTTTTCAGGATTTGGCCCCTGCATGGGGTTGGTTGGTTGAAAAAGTAAAAACCAGATTTTCTAAGCCTATTGGACTTAGAAGCCAGGAGTATTTTTCAAGAGAAAAGGAAATCAAGTGAGGAACTGGTTGTGGGAGTAGTGGAAATAAAGGAAAATGATGTTTTGCTTTTGGCTGAGTCCTGATAGGAATTTTTAAAACTGCTTTGTAAAATCTTTTGCAAAGAAGCTAAGCCTATTGGGTGGTGCCTGTGGCTCAATGAGTAGGGTGTCAGCCCCATATACCAAGGGTGGTGAGTTCAAACCCAGCCCTGGCCAAACTGCAACAACAACAACAACAACAACAACAACAAATAGTTTAAAAAAAAAAAAAAGAAACTAAGCCTATTAATATTTGTCTATTAGGGGAGACTTCTATGGAGTAAGATACAGAGAAACCAATTTTCCGGGATGATTTTTTTTTTTCATTTCCTTACCTACCTTAATAATCAATATTTTCTTTTTTTCCCTTTTTCTTACCTTTTGTTGAGATAGTTAACATGTTTTCTTATCTTTGTTAAGATAGTTAAGATGTTAAAAAGTAGCCCTTTGTGGTATGCTGACCTTACTGTCCGAACCCCTGACCTTGTGCGTAGCTGCCCTCTCCTCCTCATCCCAGCTGTTTTTCCAGGGTCCTAGTTCTATTGTTCCTGCTCACTAGAGATTTTCTTTCTTGGTCTTAGATACTGGCCTCTGTATTTGAGAACTCAGGAACAGATCTCTTTGGCTTTTAAACTGCTAGAACTTGGCTCATGCCCCACTTTGCCTCAGGAATTTCCTAATAATGGCTCCTTTCACCATAGCCTCTGACCTAATTTGTTGTTGTTTTTTATTTGCATGCTCATTTTTATTGAATATGCAGTAGTATAATTTTTTTTCTATTAGTAATCTACCCCTGACTTCTGAGGATCCTAGCTGAAGAAAGCATGTGTTTTGCTAAGAACAGAGTTGGAGCTCTCACTGTAATAACCTATCATGTCCTTAAAGACAGTGCTGGCTGCTGGTGAGGGCTACAATACTTGAGGTAGAAACTAGTTTAGAACAATATTTTTCTACTTGGGAAAGGGAAGGAGATTGAGAGATTCCTAAAAAGGTCTTTGGGAGAGAGAAGAACCAGTGAGATTCCTGTCCTGGGAAAGTGAGGAGAGAGTAGGGTGGTGACTGGAAACGCAACGGAAGATTTGAAGGGAGAGAGAGTTAACCTGCAGGGCTCGGTGCAGTTCTGTGGGTACAAGCACACTGGCACTTCCCCGTGAAGTCTTCAGTGGAATCACCTTGCTCATTCCCAACCTACTGTAAGCCAAGTCTTTAGGACAGATATGGAAAAGTCTTTGTCCAAGTTGGAGCTGAGTGGAGTCATTGCGGTCCTCAGAAATGGCTCTTTTGAGTACTAGGTAGACTATCGAACTCTTTGTTACATGAATGAAAAAACCTGTACTTATTTAAAATATTTAGTGATTCTAAGTTAGGCAGGCAGGTCATACTCTGTCCAGAACAAGGACCTCAGCCCTGGCCATACATGTGCACCATGTTCAGGTCAGGGCACTGTCACTAGAATTCTGATTACAAAAGCAAAGGAGGGCAACTGATGGTCATGGAGTAATACATTTTCTGAACTAAAGTTCATAAATATTAAAAATATTCAAGGAAAAATTGCAAAAGGTGGTTAAATATGAAAAATGGAGATTACTGACTGCAATTGAAATGAAAATAACAAGGTAGCTGTGAAATTGTAAAATGTATGTTTCGTCTTCATTCTGGTTTCCTGGTTTTCAAGTCCTGAAAGTCTTGGAATCTCTAAGGTACTATCTTTTTGAATGCTGGTGAGTTGACAGATGGCTAGCAGCCCCTAGGTAGTTTCAGGATGAGGGCCGGTCATCAAAAAGACCAGAGATAGGATTGGAGGGTTGAGATTTTCAGCTCTACCACCTAAGCTCCAGGGAGGGCAGCAGGCTAAAATTTTAGCCAATCACCCAAAGTTAGTGGTTTAATTGACTTTTACTCAATTATGCTATGAAGTCTCCATAAAAGGCCCAAAGGACAGGGTTCAGAGACCGTCCTAGTGCCTGACCAGGCTGAAGTTTCTAGAGCAGTGGTTCTCAACCTGTGGGTTGCAACCCCTTTGTAACAATGAAAATACATCCTGCATATCAGATAGTTACATTACATTTCATAACAGTAGCAAAATCATAGTTATGAAGTAGCAATGAAAATTTTATGGTTGGGGGTCACCATAACATGAGGAACTGTATTAAAGGGTTGCGGCATTAGGAGGCATTAGGAAGGTTGAGAAACGTTGTAGAGGGTGGCCTACTTGGTGGGAGGGATGGAAGCTCCTTCCCCGACATATTACTCTATATCTTCATCTATTATCTTTTATAATAAATCAGTATATGCAAGTAAGTGTTTCCCAGAGTTCTGTAAGCTGCTCTAGCAAATTAATTGAACCCCCAAAGGGGGTCATGAGAAGCCCAACTTGAAGCCAGAGGCTTGGACTGGTGACTGGTGCGAAGCAGAAGGCAGTGTCGTGGGTCTGAGCCCTCAAGCTGTGGGACATGACATCATCTTCAGGTAGATGGTGTCAAAATTGGATTGAATTAGGGGACACCCAACTGGTGTCAATTGCTTGGTGGAGGAAACTCCCCACACATCTGGTCACAGAAGTCTTCTGTGTAGATTGTTGTTGGTACTGAGTGTGGTCTGAGAGCAGAGGGAAATCACAGTTTTGAGTTCTTCTAAACAATAACAAGTGACTTGTGGAAATGCCTAAAATCAGTATAAGTTCAGTATATCATAAAAGATGTCAATGTAAACTGGTGATTTACACCCATTTTGTGAAATTAAAATGGTTTCTCTCCGTCTGACATAGACACTACTGAGGCCAGAACCTCCACCTACCTCCTCACATAAAGCAGGCAGACAGACACGAAACAAAGGCAATTTCCTTGTCCCTTCCATCCACACGTAGTCCAGGCAGGGTCCTCACATCCACTGCTCACACCACAAGGCAGCTCTGCCTAGACAGGGGCCTTCAAGATGGCTCTCCATTTTCCCCCCATTGTTCTCACAACTCCTTTGTGGTGTCATCTGGTCTACTTGAATGTTGGCAAGTGCAGCATTGAGCTTGTGGTAAGCTGAAAGAGCTGATGCCATCCCTCGATAACATCACCTGCTGTGGGTGCTTTTCAGAAATGAACGCACCCATTTTCTGATGTAGATCACCCATACACATACACTTTGCCCTATGCCCTGGGTGCCCATTGAGGGGAGGCAGGAATTGAGGAAAGAAAGTAGTTGGGACACGAGTGGGTGGGAGTTCTCCTTGCTGGGGTGCAGGTGAGATCTAGGTGGAGAGATGTAGGCAGGGAGCAGGGCCTGGCACATTTCATAGTGTGAGGGCATAAGTGGTTCTTATGGTTCAGGCTTCTCCT
>NW_003853908.1:0-4547 GCF_000181295.1 Otolemur garnettii
TTTTTTTTTTTTTTGCAGTTTTTGGCCAGGACTGGGTTTGAACCCACCACCTCCAGCATATGGGACCAGTGCCCTACTCCTTGAGCCACAGGCACTGCTCCAGACTCTTTTAAACAACCAGCTCTCATGGGTTCTAATAAAGTGATAACTCACCTCCCTCCCAGATAGGGCATTAATCTACTCATAGGGAATCCTCCCCCGACCCCCAACCCAAACACCTCTTTGAGGCTCCACCCCCAACACTGGGGATCAAATTTCAACATGAGGTTTGGAGGGTCCATGTATAAAAATCATAGAAACCTATATAAACAAATGGGTGTGCAAAAGACATTATTGTCTATTTTCAACTAATATTAAGTGGACACCAAAGTTAAGAAACAGGACATTAACTTTTCATAAGACCCAAGCGTGAGCCCCCATCACATCTGCTTTCCTATCTGCCTTAGCAGAAGGGGATCCCTATAGTGTAAATTATTCCTTTTAATTAAAAATAATTACAACAATTTAATGCATATATGTGCTTACATATGTATATATTTATATGCACATGTACTTATTTATATAAATGCATACACATATTTATATATTTGCACATATATTCTTAAATGCTGTTGAATTTACCTATTTTGAGTGCTCTGGGAATGAGCCATACTTCATATATTCTTTCATGTCTTTCTTGTTTCTTTTACATAAGAAGCTATTTGAGATTCAGGGATGTTTATGCTGAAAAGGCTCATTTATTTCATTGCTATTCCCCTATAGGCATTAGGATTTATTTATATATTGTTGCTAATGGATTTTTATGTATTTGTTTCTTTGTGAACATTCTTGTGTCTGCTCCTGGTGTTTATGCACAAATATTTTCCTAGGCTATTTATTTGGACTAACTGGGTCACAGGGTATATGCATATACATTTTTATGGAGTAATGCAATACTGTTCCCCAACATGGTTGCACTAATTTTTACTCTCAATGTTATGGATGAGAGTTAACATTACTCTATATATTCACCTACCCTTGTCATTGACCAACTCTCTGCTTTTTGCCAGTCAAATATGAAATAGTATGTCATGGAGGTTTGGATTTTCACTTCTCTAACAAAAAATGTGGATAAGAATGTCTTACTTTTTTCATGAGACATTTATGCTTCTTCTTACGTATAGTGAGGCCATTCCCTTATCTTTTTTGGGGGGAGTGCTGGAGGAGACTGTGGTATTTGCCTTTTTCTTATTGATTCATCAAAATTGTTAATATTAATTTCATTTTGATTATCCATAGTATAGTTTTCAAATAATTTTTTCCAGCATTGGACTTGTCTTCTCCCTCCTTTGATGATCTGAAGGTCAAATTTTAATAGAATCACATTTATTAATGTTTTCCTGTATGGCTTGAGGATTTTATTTCTTAATAAATCCTTCCCTACTCTGAAGAAAAAAACTCCCACTACTTTAAGTTATACTCTAGTGTAGTCTGCATTTTTTTTTCTTTCTCATTAAATCTTAAATCCACTTGGAATAGATTTTTCCCAATTGTTCCATCACTGTTAGTTATTACAACCTATTCCTTCCTGTCTCATCTGTAAATCACAATTACTTTTTCACAAATCATGTTGCCATTTTTTCATAAGCCTGGTTTGGCCTCTCTGATATAGTCTATTCTACTGACAGTTTTTTTATTAACTCCTGTGCTCCCACTCACTGTCTTTACCAGAGCTTTATGATATACTTCCATAGCTGGCAGAACTGTATTATTCAGTTTTGGCCTTATCCCTTTCATATAAATTTTAGAGTCTGGTGGCAAGTTTCAAGAAACAATCTATAGAGACTAATTGGAACTGGTATGAATTAATTTAGAAAGAATTGATGATTTTATCATATGGAGTCTTCATATCAAGGTCATGACCTTTTCATTTGTCTACTCTCTTTCATAAAATTTTATATTTTTGTTTCTTTAGGCTTTGCACATTTATGTTAGAGCTATGCCTAAGTATACCATATTATGGCTGTTGTAATATTTGATATTTAAAATTATATTTCAAAAATACTTATTGCTGAAATATAAACATGCAATTAATTTTTATATATTGGTTTTATAGTAAGTAAATTTATTAAACTCTCTTTAATTCTAATAATTTATCTGTAGTTTTAGAGGGAGTTATGTGGACAGTTTTATAATACTATCTATGAATAATGACAGTTTTGTTTGATGTTTTCAATTTTTTAACTTCCAATTCTATTTATTGTCTTACTCTCTTAGTTGTTTTACTGTTTAGACTGGCTAGGACTTCTGGTCTAATGTCAAATAGAATTAATTATATAGCAAATCCTTGCCTTGTTACCAATGTTACAGGAATTGCTTACTTAAATTCCTTATTCCTAAATATGGTTACATTCTGAGATCCTGAAGATTGGGACTTTAGCAAATGAATTTGAGAGAGAATACAAATTAACCCATAATGTAGATTAACAGCACATCAACTGGGATTTTGGAGAGTACTAAATGAAGAGAAATTTATATAGGGGTGGGCAGGATTAGGGAAATGAACAAGGGATGGTGAAACATCCACTAGGAAGCTCCTTTATCTCCTGTAGGCCTACTGTTACTACACCAAGTAGAGAGGCGGACTTAGGGATGAGGAGACCAGTGGGAAGAGAGTTGGTCAGGTGGTCACCTACAAGCCAGGGGGAGAAGTCTGAGCTGTAGCATCCAGTGGGGGGAAATACCCTGACCTTCCTCTCCTCCTATCCTTGAATTTCTTGGTCACATTGACCAAACCCAACTGAGCTGAGGGTACAGTACCTTAGTGATGCAGTCGTTGGAGGCTGACCTAGAGCCCAGGTAAGGCATAGATAGGCGTGGAATAGATCTGGAGCAAAAAGGGAATAAAGAGCCCTTCTCCAATTACTAATGTGCTGAGAAATTTTATTGAGAATGGATTCTCATTTTATTGAATGCTGGGTTTTTTTTTTTGTTGTTGTTTGTTTGTTTTGTTTGCATCTATTGCAGCGGTTCTCAATCTGTGGGTCACGACTCCTTTTAAACAATGAAAATACATTGCAGCATTAGGAAGGTTGAGAACCACTGATCTGTTGTAAAATAACTACATGTCTCCTCTTTAGTATAGTGACCTACAAATAAGAAATGAAAAATGAAATGAAATAAAAAATACAGAAACTGCAGAAATATTGGACATGAGTCATTTTCGTTCTTGTACAATTTCTGCTGTGATCTCTCATTTTTCTTTCCTTATTCCTTGTTTCTTAGTTGCCTGTTTTCCTAGGATAAATCCAGCATGGCCATGAATTATTAGCTTTTATGTTTATTGCTGGTTTTGACGAACTGACATTTTACATGGGATTTTCACATCTGTATTCGTCTTTGTGTATGAGATTGGACATGAGTAATTTTTGTTCTTGTACTGCTCTTGTACTACTTCAAATCAATGTTGGGAGATTTTCTCTCTTTCTCTCCTTTTCATTATCAGGAAGAATTTGTGTAAGCCTGGAATTATCTGTCTGTTGAATAATAGGATTTATTAGTAAAACTATGTGCTTCTACTACTTTCATGTGTATAAGAGAGAGAAGATTTTACCTACTGATTCAATTTCTTTAATAGTTGTAGGAATATTTCTTTAAAATAAATTTTAATTAATTGTATTTTTTCTTGGATTCTGTCCATTTCAACCAAAGATTTCTAGCACATTGACAAAGAATCATTCACATGTTATGTTGTTATTTTATGTTGATCTCTGCAGAGTTTTTTATCATGTTTCCTGCTTCATTGTTAATATTGTTTAAGAATATTATGCTTTTTCTTTTTTTCCTCTCAATTAATATTTCCAAAGTTTCTCTCTTTCATTGGGCTTTTCAAAGATTCAGCTTCCAGCTGTGCCAATATTTCTGCAGTGTCTGTGTTTTTTATTTCACTAATTTCTGCTGTGATCTCTCTTTTTTTTTTTCCTTATTTCTTTGGGTATTTTCTGTCCGCCTTCCCCCACCCTTCGAGCTTTGTAACGAGATATTCATAACTCATTAACTTTGAGCCTTCATTTCTAATGTAAACACTATAAATTTGCTGCTCAAAGGCAGCGTGAACTTTAGTGAACACATTTTTATATGAGTATGGTATTTATTATTATTTTGTTCTTATTTTTTAAATTGAGTAGGACCTCTTCATTTTTACATGTATGTCAGTTGAATAGAATTATGTGTATATGAGGGCTGTCCAGAAAGTGTCCAGCTGTGTATGTCTCTATTTTCCATATTACATGACTGGATATATTCCAGAAAGGTCTTATTTATTTTAAACTTCCAACTGTTATTGATTTTTAATTAAACTGACTTGTGGCCAGAAAATGTAATCTTTGGAATAGTCAACCTGTAAAATTTGTTAATACTGTGATAGATTTATGGTCTTAGATATGGTATTTTTTGTATGATTCATATGTGCTTAAGAACAATGTGTATTCTCCAGTTGTTGGGCAAAATAAATCTATTAAACTGTTAGATTAGTTGTTAAATAATCCATATCTTATTGATTTTTTTTT
>NW_003853909.1:0-4547 GCF_000181295.1 Otolemur garnettii
TGATCACTTTCCTCTTTTCTTTTCCTATAGCTCGGGAGGAGAATGTGGCCACGTTCCGAGGCTCAGAGTACCTGTGCTATGACCTGTCACAGAACCCGATCCAGAGCAGCAGTGATGAAATCACCCTCTCCTTTAAGACCTGGCAGCGCAACGGGCTCATCTTGCACACGGGCAAGTCGGCCGACTATGTTAACCTGGCTCTGAAGGATGGCGCGGTCTCCTTGGTCATTAACCTGGGGTCCGGGGCCTTTGAGGCCATTGTGGAGCCAGTGAATGGAAAATTCAACGACAACGCCTGGCACGATGTCAAAGTGACACGCAACCTCCGGCAGGTAATGGCTGAGGAAAGAGAGGGCCTGGAAGGCTCCTCGCCTTAGGTAGTTGGGTAGGAAATTTGTGGAGCAGGTGATGGGTGAGGCGGAGAGGGGTAGAGATGCAGGTACGGGTATAACACAGTCTTTCTCCCAGTCTTTGCAATTCACAGGGAAAATTATTAAACTGTGTTTCTCCTCCTGCTTCAGTTCTCCATTTGTTCTCGTTATTTAGGAGAAAAACGAACTTGGTGGTTGTATAGATAATAAAAGTTATAAGTACTTTCATCCTTTTTATCCTGCTTTCCTTTTATCATTTTCTTAATTACATTTGAATCTTATCGTATTATTATTAAATTCAATTAGGGACAGAATTTTGTTTCTGCAGCTGGATAGATTTCCTACATTCTTTGAATATATGTTTTTCCTTTTAATTAAGTTAGCCATTGCCACGATGCCACAATTTTAATTCCCTCCAGAAAGTCTTCTTTTTCTCTTCCTGTTAATTTACCACTCCTCCCCAACTTTTTCTTTGTCTTTGTTTTTTTTCCTGTTGTTATGTTAACCTGATCCTAGGAATGAATTAGTTGACATCTTTCTGCATTCCTGTTTCTCTGTTCCTTGATGTGGTGGTCCTACTCTATTGCCCCTGTCTCTACCTCCCAGACTCTTCAGTTGACTGGGAGGCCTGCAAAGTGGAAGGACCCAAATTAAAAAAGCCAACTTTGGAGCAGCCTTTCCTGGTTCTGTCGGTGCTTGGGAACCCCCATCGCTTGCCAGTTCTAAGCAGGCAACTCTGTCAGGTGACAACATTCTCAAAAAGCCTTAGCCAAGTGAGGTTGGGTTCGATTTCATAAGCAATAACTAATAACTCCTCAATCCATGTCCATAAAAGAACAGCATTTTCTATGTACATCAAGATCTGTGCTGAGAATGCCCTTTCCAATTTGCCATTTTCACTTGCTTTTCCTACTTGCAAATTTGTCATTAAACCCGGTTGGATAGCTTCCATCCGTTATTAATAAGAAAACACTATACACACTCCAGAAAGTGCTTATCAAATTTTCTTCTGCAGTGAGATTGATTTAATGCTTTCTAATGTAAATATGAAAGCATAAGAAATGACAGGTGTTTTGCATATGTTTTCTGTTTAATAAAATCTGAGTCAGTAATGCTAAACAAATGGTGTAGGCTAGCACGCATCGGAAGCACACAATAGTTGAAACACACATTTTCACACTTAAGTGTGGCAAGGAAGCCACCTGGTTGAGAAATTCGATTCTATCTGTGGTGATGTCACCAAGTAACACAGGACTTGGAGTTCCTCATCATCTGAACGTACACGGGTTCAGCATTTTGGGATCATTGTTCTCTGTTTTCCCTCCAAAGCCTAAGCACCCTGCTGCCATTATCTTCTTTTATATCCTGCTCCATCCACACTTACCCAGAAGAGAACTTCTGAACTGTCAAGAGAATCAAAATCAAATTTCCATTTGCTGATTTATGAGTGCTTAATATGTGTGAGCTGCACCAATTAGACCAAAAAGTGAAATATAACCTTTGTCCAGTTGTAAATGGCAGGTGCAGAATAACACCCTGTAGACATTAGTCACTGGGGAGAGACTTTTCATGCACTGGGGAGCAGAATCAGACATGGTTCTCACCAATTGGTTTCTCTAACTCTCTCCTACCCTTCCTTACTATTTTAGAATGATTCTAATTAGCCTGGGAAAGGCTTGCTTTTGTTTCAACTAACAACACTTTTCTGAGACAGTGTAAGGTCCCAATTAGATTCTTTAAACAGAGAGAGGATAAGCCAAACTGTAATTCAAATATTGGTTGTGCTGTTTTAGTCCGAGTATCTACAGGAAAATCAGCATGGATGATTTTGTTCCAAGTTCTAGGGCCCCACTCCTCTCTGTGTCCTTGGACAAGCCGTTTAACCTTTCTACATCACAGTTTCCATTAGTGAAATGGTGATTACGATCCTCCCCAGCCATGTGTGGTGGCTAAATATGCAAAGCACCTTATGTTCCAGAAGGATTATGAGCTCATCCGTGGTCTGGGGGTAGACATGCTGTGACGTGCGCATGATCTACAGGCTGAGCATTCTGTCTCAGAGGTGACTGCGGCTGGCTGGTGCCAAGGATACAGCGACGTGTAGCTCTCTGTTCTACATGAGGCTACAGAGGCCTTAGGATATTGGGGTATTTCTTGGCAGAGAGCATATTAATCTCATGTGAGAAAGAGCACCTAATATTGGAACTCATTGAAATCCGGACTAAATTTTGCATCCAAATGTGATTTTTTTTTTGAAAGAGAGGGAAATCTCTGAAAAGCAAAGTTGATTTTACAAATGCAATCTTTTTCATGCTGAATAATAGAAGATTATTATTTTGCCCATTCATTAAGAAAAAAACATTTATAACATCCTTTTGAGTTCTCTAGAGTACATTTGAAGGGTGGGACACTCCCATCTATTTACATGAAACTGCAAATAGCTTCTTAAATATTTGATAACAAACATAGGGCAGCGTCATCCATATTTTTGGTAGGGTTGAATCCCTTCTGTGGCAAAAACTCATCTGAGTAAAGTTAGCCTGGGGTTTTCTGGAGTATTTATCACTAAATGGTGCAGAGCTCTCCTTATTTCTTCCTTCATGGTCATCATTTTGAAGCCAAGTCAGGGCCAAGGCCGGGTACTTTATTGGGACTTCTAATTAAAGAAAGACCCATGGACTATCTGTATTTGTTCCAAACTACAACTGGGATTAGGGACCAAAGTACTGAGATATTTTTATGCCTGTGTGTGTAAGGTGGTTGGTTATTACCTTGTCTAAGTGCAAGGTCATGACCATCACTTTAATTGTTATACTTTTGTATGTTACTTTTGTTAAACCACAGACTCAAAACGAGTTGCCAGTCTTCCCTTCTTCGAGTCTATGAAAACCCAGAGTATACTACTTAACATAGCCTTTCTACGCTAGATTTGATCTATAAATGTTTTGAGTTCTTTTTAGGAGAAGGTCATGATCATCTATCTATATAGTCAGAGTCAAATGTGAATGACTCTTCATGTGGAATGATACACTTTGGGGAAGAATTCGTTCAGAACAGGTGGAACATGTCTCTATTAGACTGGGGGGGGGATGGGAGTGTGGGCTATGGTCACTCAGAAGAGTCCTGGGAAAGTAAGTATGACACTCATTCTAACTGGGGTGAGATCTGGTTTGAAGGGTATTTAGAAGTCACTGGGGAGTCACAATGGCACATGGACCCCAGCTCCTCTCCCGGAGGCGCGCTGGGTGGCAAGGTGTTCCATAGAGTCCTAGTCTCATTGTCTTCCCCCCACTCTCTTTTTCTGTGTCGGGTGCCTTTTTTTTGAAAAACTAACACAAGATCATTCATGCAATGTGTCATTTTACTAACCGACTAATGTACTAACACCCTAACGACTCATCTTTGTTTTTAGTTTTTTTAATTAACAATCGTTCTGTTCACAATTTTTAATTTCCTTTCTTCCCCCCTTCTCCCCAAAGCACTCAGGCATCGGACACGCTATGGTAAACAAACTACATTGTCTGGTAGATATCATTCTTATTGTCTCTTTTTTTGGGTTTGCCGTGTGTTGCCCCCCTTTTCCTTCCCAAGCTCCCCCTTTTCTCCTCTTTAGACTCCTTTCTTCTTTTTAAATTTTGGTTGAATTAAATGCAAACCTTTCTTTTTCTTAAAAAAAAATAATAAAATGGAAAAGAATGCACTTTTCCTGGACTTGACATTTGGTCCAGTTTGGTGGTGATGATTTCCTTTACTCTAGTTTTTCAACTTTTTTTTTCTCCTTAAGAAAGATGTTTTTTTAAAGAAAATGTTTCCATTTACCTAAGTTAGTTTTGTTTTGTTTTCTTATTTTGCAATTTCCAGGGTATAGTGTAGGGACAACAGAGATTTATAGTGAGGACTTTCTTCTCTCCGTGTGCTCTTTTCCCTCTCACGCTTCCCTTTTTCTTTTTTTCTCCTTCCCTTCCCTTAATCCCCTTCCTCTTTCCCTCTGGTGTGGCCAGGTCTGCCACCCGTGATCTGGGGAGGAACTTGACTTCCTAATGTCCTCCTGTCCCTTCTTTACCTTACTTCCCCTCTGGGGCCAAAAGGAGCTCCGCCAGTTGTGTTCTCCATACAAACTCTGCATGGCATGTTCCTGTCTCGTGGATTTCCCCCATCAACATCAGAATTTGTTCC
>NW_003853910.1:0-353 GCF_000181295.1 Otolemur garnettii
AGACAGATGTAACACAGACAGAACACACACAGACAGACAGAACACAGACAGACAGACGTAACACAGACAGACATAACACAGACAGACAGACAGACGTAACACAGACAGACAGACAGACGTAACACAGACAGACAGACATAATACATACAGACATAACACAGACAGACGTAACACAGACAGACAGACGTAATACAGACAGACGTAACACAGACAGACATAACACAGACAGACAGACAGACGTAACACAGACAGACAGACATAACACAGACAGACAGACAGACGTAACACAGACAGACAGACGTAATACATACAGACATAACACAGACAGACGTAACACAGACAGACAGACATAA
>NW_003853910.1:1775-3980 GCF_000181295.1 Otolemur garnettii
ACAGACAGACGTAACACAGACAGACAGACGTAACACAGACAGACGTAATACAGACAGACCTAACACAGACAGACAGACAGACGTAATACAGACAGACGTAACACAGACTAGACAGACGTAACACAGACAGACAGACGTAACACAGATGTAACACAGACAGACAGATGTAATACAGACAGACAGACGTAACACAGACAGACAAACGTAATACAGACAGACAGACGTAACACAGACAGACAGACGGAACACAGATGGAACACAGACAGACAGACGTAATACAGACAGACAGACGTAATACAGACAGACAGACAGACAGACAACAACAAAAAGCAAGGAGAACAGAAATACTGAGGGTGTAATCCTGAGAATCAACCTACAGCTCCAGAGGGGAGGAGAGATAGGGAAACCAGAAAATACTGAAAAAACAGTAGCTGAAATGTTAATAAATCTGACAAAAACTATAAACCTACCTTTAAGAAGTTCAACAAACTGAAGTGGGATAAGAAGAAGAAAAGCGTGCCACAAAAGTCACAATTCAGTTGACAAAGGCCATGATAAAGATGAATACTTGACCCGGGGAAAGTTAGATGCACTGCTGCCTCCAAGGAAACAAACCCGGAACCATCACAGATGCCCCAAGTCCACAGCCAAGGGAGCCGTGGTGAAAGAAAAACTTGTCAATCTAGAATTTTACACCTAGAAAACATATTTTTTTAATGACAGCAAAATCAACACTTATTCAGAAAAACAAAAGCTGAGAGGATTCAATGCCAGCAGCACACACGAGAAGATGTATTATTTAAAAGCATAGATACACACACAGAGACACACACAAACACATATGTGCATGTATACAAATACACATACAAAATACAAACAAAGACATTCTTATTTGGTTATAAAGATCTGAAGGTTGCAGCCATACAGTCTTCCCAGAATAAGCCCACCCCACATCCCTCACATGTCTGAGTGGAAAGGTAATCCCCCAGAGTCCCAGGGAGCCCCAACCACAGCTCTGGTGTCAAAAGAGCTCGGCAACTAAGCTCAGACCGCCTGGATCACGTCCCAACCCCACCTTGACACATGGTGTGATCATGGCCAAGAAGCGTAACTTCTTATGCCACGGTTCTCTCTCTATACGCGAGGATGGTGACCTTCCTCATGGGGGTTCTGTGGGGCTCAACCAAGCCCAGGGGAAGTTTTTCACTAAAAGAAAAGTGTATTGTAAGGCCTCAATAAAGGTTACGTCTTTATTGTTATTTTATTGCTATTATATATGGCTACAGTGTTTAGAATTGTTATAACACAAGCAATCAATGCTATTGCCCAACAGTGTCAGAAAACATTATGACTGCTAGCAGAAAATTGTTGTAATCCACAAAGTTAATGAGTTCAGCAACAATTCACCACCATTTTTGTTGCCATATTGTTACAATTCTTCCACATTGAATCAGTACAACGGAAGAATTATTTACTGTATAAAAAGAATGTACTGGTCTCTCTGCAACTCTAAGTCACGATTATCTTGGATTGGTACATTTTGTTAGGCTTGTCGCTCAGAGGTAAGAATGGCTAGCAATAATTGCAAATTAAAAGGTTCCATATATGTAAGATGACTGAAATCAAAACTATTAGACTTCTCTATGACTGTACATGAAGCAACTCTGACAAGGACCGGATACACACATACAGCTAGAACCCTAGACAGGACCACACACACACACGGCTAGAACCCTAGACAGGACCAGATACACACACAGCTAGAACCCTAGACAGGACCAGATACACACATGGCAGGAACCCTAGACAGGACCAGACACACACATGGCAGGAACCCTAGACGGGACCAGATACACACATGCAGGAAACCCAGACAGGACCAGATACACACATGCAGGAAACCCAGACAAGGACCAGATACACACACGGCTAGAACCCTAGACAGGACCAGACACACACATGGCTAGAACCCCAGACAAGGACCAGATACACACACGGCTAGAACCCTAGATAAGGACCAGACACAGACACGGCTAGAACCCTAGACAGGACCAGATACACACACAGCTAGAATCCTAGATAGGGACCAGATACAGACACAGCTAGAACCCCAGACAGGACCAGACACACACATGTCTAGAACCCCAGACAGGGATCAGATACAGACACAGCTAGAACCCTAGACAGGACCAGACACACACACGG
>NW_003853910.1:4243-4544 GCF_000181295.1 Otolemur garnettii
GGATCAGATACAGACACAGCTAGAACCCTAGACAGGGACCGACATACACATGGCTAGAACCCTAGACAGGACCAGACACACACATGGCTAGAACCCCAGACAAGGATCAGATACAGACACAGCTAGAACCCTAGACAGGACCAGACACACACACGGCTAGAACTCCAGACAGAACCAGACACACACATGTCTAGAACCCCAGACAAGGATCAGATACAGACACAGCTAGAACCCTAGACAGGGACCGACATACACATGGCTAGAACCCTAGACAGGACCAGACACACACATGGCTAGAACC
>NW_003853911.1:0-902 GCF_000181295.1 Otolemur garnettii
TAATTTCACTCTACCATAATTTATTGGTAATAAATCAATCCTCCACTATAAGTTTTCATTAAGATAGTTATTAGGTCTGGCATATATATGTGTATACTACACGTCCTGCATAAGATTAAGATGATAAAAATAGGTAATTATTAAAACCCTACTATTAGGCTTAATGACAGATTTTTTAAAAGAGATGTCCTGAAAATGTTACTACTTACCTCAAAAAATCTCATTCCCATTTTACAGATAAAACAAAACTTGAAATAGATACACAGATATTGATACAACTACATCTGAAACTAGTTAATGATGAAACTAAGATTCAAATTGAGATATTTATGATGCCATTGCCCATGCAATTCAATAATTGTTAATATGAACTTTTCATTCCTGGCTTGATTGCCTAATCATGATCAATGGCTGACCGTGAATCACAAAACTTTGTTTAAATTAACATGAGATGAACTAAGCCATAGTTTTATTGATGGCCATTAACAATGCTTTGATAATGTCTGTAATCTTTCTTATTTAGCAGCTTGAGAAATCTTTGCTGTAAACACTTCAAAGAAAGACAGGTTATCTAATCTCATAAACACTTCTCTGCATATCTAGCTCAAAGAAAGGAAGACCAACTTAAAACAAAACAAAAAAGGAGAGACAGAGACATTGTGTTATGTCTCTGTGGAGATGTGCATGCCACTTGCTCATTGAAAAAAGTGAAAATGTTAAGTTTATTCTTAGAGTTCTGCATTCATTGAGCTTTCATTCAGATTCCAGTAAGTGTGATAATTCAAAGTCTGGCAATTTGAAAGACCTTGTCTAATATTAACAGGACAAAATAGGCTTAAAAATGCAACAAGTATTTTAAACAAGACTGGGGCTGCTTCACAAAATTAAATTATGCTTCAACC
>NW_003853911.1:2951-4539 GCF_000181295.1 Otolemur garnettii
ATTCTGTAGCCAAAGAGATATAAAGCAAAGTTCTCAGAATCCCCCCCAAACACACGCCTACCTCAAATTACCTGACTGTCATAATTCCTTACTTGCCAGGGATATAACAGAATGCTGGTCAAGGGGAATGCATTCCCAAGTTTTTAAAATAATTTATACCACTTTGAAATATTTTCTAGAGCCTTTACTATTTCTAAGAAAACAGCAATATATTCTAGACAGAAGACAACTTGTGATAGTGAGATACAACAATAAACTAGCCTTCCAAATTGCAGAGCTCTAGACCTGCCTCCTCCTTGAACTTATTCAGCTTCCTGGGTGAGGTAGATAAGTTCTCTGGGTCTCCTTTCCACTGTAAAATTAAGTAGGTGAATTAATTCCCTTAGGGCCCTTTCAGCTATTACACTCCATGGATACATGCATTTTGCCGTCACTTTCAATCAAGTTTTATTTCCTTCAAGAATCAACACTTGGAAATTTGTTTCATTTTACAGGTCTTAAATTTATGTCTAAAACTCATAGTCTCAGAACTCCTCAATTTCTCATTTTAGTTTTATACTTAAAATCAACAAAGATTCTATTTTTAACAATTTCCCAGAGGAACTGAAGGAGAGTCTCATCTTTGGCTCATTACCTCTGAGAGCCGACTCACTGATGCCTGCTGTCTCTATACCCTGTGCCCAGCTCCTGCCTATAATTGTCACCGAGGTCGACACAGGTTCATCACCTCTGTCAAATGAGAGAATCAAAATGAGTTTTCTCATGTTGAAAGCTGACTTGGGCTCGGGTCCCTAGGGCTTGAGGTTATTCAACACTGACTAGCTAAAATGCCACACTAAACAGCTACAAACACACACACACAAATGGGCCTGTGGAAGTTCCACTCTCATTTCTATATCTTCCAAATTGAAATTTTTAGTGAAAGTAAATCATAGCTGCTTCCAGATTCTGGGATTTGTAGTACTTGTGCTTACATCATACACAGCCAAGCAGACGCTGATGTTCTTAAATATACTAATTGTCTTCTACTGCTGCGATGTTGCCAGTCTGTCTCTTCAATTGGAGGCTCAACTAAATGGCAAGTGATAGAGTCCTGGGTTTGGGAGTTTCATCAGCAGTTAAGATAAAACAGAGTTGCTTCCCTTTTCACAGGTGCTGAGTGTCGCTCCCTAATAAAGCGTAATAGACTATCAAATCACCCACATCTACTGGTTATACCACAGGCCCTCAGCTGAGACAGTAGCAATTGTGAAGAAAACTCCCTGTTTCTATTTTTAATTTCCTATCTGTGAGAGTGATAAGTTATTTCTGTGGATTTGAACTTGTTTACCTGTGGATTTGAATTGACGGCTCTTCTCTAGCGTATTTCATCTTGATTTGATTTTTCTCCAATGGCGCAGCTTTTTGCTGCTGGATAGATTCAAGAGAGGCTTTAAATATTCCCAACAGTCTCAGTAATGAACAGACATTATGCTTCGTAATTTGGAAGTTTTTGAATTGATTTTCAAATTGATTTTTTAGGTGGAAATGCAAATCTGCACACATCTTTTTTAAGTAAAACTTCCACTGTCCTTTTCAGTAAAAGGAA
>NW_003853912.1:0-1399 GCF_000181295.1 Otolemur garnettii
ATATTAGTATTGAAATACATTAATTAAAAGCAAATTAAGACAAAGACAAACTTCACTTACAGCAACACAGTTTTACTATGTTATCAAACAGCTTTGTAAATGCAGTGTGCAATTTTAGTTAAAGAGCAGTCAATACACTTTTCAACTTCACTATCACATTTCTTTTATCTTCAAGTAACACACATTACCAAAACTGTTAAAAGAGCATATGGGAACTGCGAGAGTGATGCACAAAGCCTCAGCTGACTGACTGCTCAGAGCACCAAGTTTAAACTCTGATTTTTAGGGGATGGGGGAGATGGGTTGTGGGCTGGGAGCTTGAATCCCAGAAAATGGAGAGTTTACAGTGTAACAATATTGGTTTCTTAAAAGTTTTGATTTTTATTGAGCCTACAGACAGCACCCTGAACAGAAAGTTTTTATTTCTAAAAGAATAGGCACATATCACTAGCGGACACCTCTTGGTACACTAGTTGGGCTGACTGTTAGTCCGCAGAAGACAGAGCCAGAGCAATGTGCAAAAAAAATCATACTATGAATTCACATTCTGAAGTCTAGTCCTAATTTACTTTCTCCATGTAGATCATTTCAAGGCCTCCAGGCAAAACAGATTTCTCTGTCCCCTTAGAGATCTGTGATGTCTAACCTTATCTTTCATACATAATTTAAATTCTATGTCATGTCATCTTTTCTGTTACTGCAGGTCATCTCTCTTTCCAATTCATATATATTTTATATATATATATATTTATAATATATTTACACATTCATATATAAAAATATATATACATACATGTGTATATGTGTGTGTGTATCTTTTTTAGATATTTATTCTCTTCAATTTCCCACCTTCATTACACTAATGAAATCAGTGAAGGTACAATCTTAGGAGTACATGGGAATAAGGAGAGGTGGGAGTGAAAGAGAGAGAGTAGAGACTCTTCAAATAGAATACTATGTAGTTGGTTGTCCCAGAAGGGGAGGCAAAGAGGTAATAGCCAGTGGTGGGTAAGAGGAGTAAAGATTGTTTTTAAAGTGAGTTAATTTATTAGTTTAAATGAGACAGTAGAGAATAAAAGATGTAATTATAGGAGAGGGAGTGTAACTCCAAAGCATCAATTTCAGATTATCAATGAGATTCAAAGCACTGGTTAAGAATTGACCTTATGTAGTGGAAAGTATACCACTCTTTAATAACCACAGTGGAGAATTAACAACAACTACTACAAAAAGATTGACACAAATGCAGATATGTTTATAAATCAGCTCTGGTAAGAAATTAAGAGATGTATTCTAGGTGGTGCCTTTTATTTTTCCCTGTAATATGTTAACTACCAACTTTTTCAGCAACAAGGGAAAAATGGAGAGGTGTACATATAAAGAGAAAGTTAAGAGATTT
>NW_003853912.1:2526-4537 GCF_000181295.1 Otolemur garnettii
CCACATGGAAGAGGCTTCCTGAGCAAGGCTCCTGTGCACAAGGTTGACAGATAACAAGAGGCCAGATAAAGAGGCATATGAGCATGCTTCAAAGGAGCAGCAGGAGTTTAGATAGCACAGTAGAGAATTTAGTAGACTAAAGATGATGCTAGCATGGGAGGCAAAAACCTATCTCTATTCTAACCGGGAAAAACACAGTTGTAAAAGAACTTTTAAGAAAAAAGTTAGAAGACAAAAGAGATGATTGTATGTTCTTCTAGTGATATGCTGGATGTTGACTAGAAGGTCTACCTAAAGATTGACTTATGCAAGTTCACTAGGAAAGTTTGTGGCAGATTATGTTATGGTTCATTATTTCACTTTCAAGAAACACAGTCAACAGCATCCTTTGTGATTTATCTGTGGAAGTTTCAACTTGCTCAGCTTATCCGTGTTTCTGGGAGGGTTTCATTTGTTTTCATCTACATGGACTTTACAACTTGATTTTTGTATCTTTCAAAACTTTCATAATGACCCACATATTTGAGAGGTATGTGCTTGTAACTTGTTTGACTTTTTACTGACTATTGATTAGCATATTTTAAAGCTCTGTAAGGGCATACTAGCTTTTAGAAAATAGAAAGCAACACAACTGATTTTTATGGTAACCATACAAATGGATTTTGTACAGGACAGGTACATATTATTTCTGTTACAAAATACATACATACATATATATATATATACACCCCCAAGGCCCGTGGGGGACATTAATCAATGTTATATAAAAGATATAAATCTTATTCAAGCATTCTTTCTTTTATCAATATCAATACATCCACTGTTTGAACATTCTTTGAGCCCATCTATTTTTAAATGAGTTAAATAAAATTTGACATATGTGCACTTTAACTTTGTTTAAAAGCAACAGGTTTTACTTTTTAAAACTTTGTTTTTCTGAGACAGAGTCTCACTTTGTCACCCTCAGTAGAGTGCCTTGGCATCACAGCTTACAGAATCCTCAAACTCTTGGGTTCAAGTGATTCTCTTGCTTCAGCCTCCCAACTAGCTTGGACTACAGGCACCTGCCACAACACCTGGCTATTTTTCACAAAGTCTCACTCTGGCTCAGGTTGGTCTCAAACTCATAAGCTCAGGCAATCCACCCGACTGAGCCTCCCAGAACGCTAGGATTACAGGCATGAACCACTGCACCCAGCCCTTACTTTTTGAAACTTATACCTTCACGATGTAATCCTCCACTTGATAAATCTGACAGAGATATGAGGTCCATATTCAAAACCTGAAAAGTTTAATAATCAAGAGAATCTATCTAGTAATTGCTCATATCATTAAATTGCCTAATTTTCTTTCTAAGAGCAGAATTTCCATGATTCAACTTTTGTATTAGAATAAATATAAAACAAATATAATAAAAGAATAAAGAGATGGTCAAGAACTACAGTAGTAAGTTCTTGATCCTATGATGCGCCTTTCTGATCGTATGTTGGGCCTTGTGTGACATGATAATTTTCCTGTTACCCTCCAATGTTGGAAGACATCTGACAACATTTTTTTTTGTTAGATTTATTCATCCGCTCCACTGTCAGACCTATCTGCTGTGTTTCCTCATGTAGTATGGACTATGGCAAACAGACGTGCAGGTTGTTTCTATGAAGACTATGTGTTTTGATGTGAACAGGTCATTGTGTGTTGTATTCACAGGGCTGTGCTTGTAGGAAAACAGCAGAGAGGTGTGTAAATGACAATGGCATTGCAACATGGATTTTTAAGGACAGTGAAGTGGAAGGAGAGTTTAGTGATGAAAGGGCACATGAAGAAACTCTTCTTGTATTCAATGATATTAGTTCCAGTGGATTTGAATCTAGTAATAAAGAAGAAAATGGTGATAATACAAAACCTGCAACAAGTAGCTAGAAGGTTTGGTGGTGATGATGATCTTACCCAGTTCCCACGTTCTGTCACACAACAGGGGTTCACCCTTCCTCGAAGTGCTTGGACAAAAACTGAA
>NW_003853913.1:0-4536 GCF_000181295.1 Otolemur garnettii
CTCCCTGCTGGCCACTCCTCCTTCTCCAGCTTTTGCTCCCACACTTGTGGTCCACTTGATGTCCTCCCTTCCTCCCCCCAGTTCTGTCTCCCTCACCCCAAAGCCACATGCTTTCCTCTCTTCTTGTGCTCAGGGAGGAAGGGCTGTAGGAAACTCTGGACCTCAGCTCAGCCAGGTGTGAATGACAATGGCTCTGTGATTTCCAGCAACAGCACCTGGTCTTAGGGTTGGTCCTGGACTAGGATGTTGGAGACCCAGCTTCTCGCTGTCTACCCACTTCTCAGTGCCAGCAGTTAGACAAGCAGATGGCAGTGCAGGGTGCTTCCTCCCCTTGCAGAGAGGTGGATTCAGCCTTAAGGATTTAGCAGGGTCTTTTTCAGACTGAGTCCTTCTCTCTTTAGTGCTCTGAAATCTCTCCTTTCTGCCTGTTGTTTTTATTCCTGTGTGAGAGTAGAGTTTTGCCTCATTTTTCCTGGCTCTAGAGAGACTAGATCAGGCTATTTGCTCATTTTGGACATAGGTTAGGTTGAAAGCTCTTCTGGCCAGCGTAGGTCCCTCAGATTCATGTTTGAACCCGGTTAATACAACTCTAGGCTGTTCTCAGTTAGCTTCTGCCCTACTCTTTGTTTCTGTCTCTCTTCTAAAATTGTTTCCAAGATGCCTCGCTCTTGCCTCTCTGTCTTTCCTTAAGGAGATAACTCTGTGGGTCTTGTATCTAGGATGTGGGCTGCACCCTTAATGACAGGAGATAGTGTCTAGGACAGTATCTTGAACAGAGCAGGTACTTGAAATATTTGGTATGTGATTAAGAGAAGAGAGGAAAAAGTATACAGGAAGTCTGTGTTTTCTGGCTTTTCAGATGGAGGGAAGAAGATGGGATCAGGAAAAGGGAAGAGAATTACATTAAGATGTTGACCTCACAATCCCTATTGCCAAAGCCCCCTCAGGCTGCCTACCTGTGGGTTTCACAGAGGATATGCAGGGTCCTGAACAGTCCTGCAGGCCTGCCAATGGGTTAAAACCAGGCTCTGAATCTCTGAGGAAGGAGGCCTCTTGAGGTGCAGTTCTAGCCTCAAAAAAGTGATGGCTCTTCTGCACCTACAGTGGGAATTGATGACAGAAAGGGACACCCAGGGGCCTGTCCTCTCTGTATCCCAGAGCCCTGGGAGGATTGGCCTTTGGTCTTCCCAGGAGGGGAGAACATTACTGATGTCCTCACTGAGCTCTGTGGGGAACCCGGGCTCCAGAGTGTAGCCTCTTACACCAGGGAAAGGGATCGGAACCAGGTAGCAGCGGGGGTGGAGATGTGTTTGTGCACACACGTGCTCTATGCACATACGTTTTTATGCATTCTATGTACATGTGCATACTGTTGTGCATGCCTGTATGTAGGTAGATATGTACCACGTGGAAGGAGAAGTGACGGCCTCTCTCATCCCTGAAGTTCTGTGTCCGCTCATATGACTGCATCTGGGGGCAGTTGTAGTGTTGGGGGAAGTAGTCAAGGTACAGGCTCTGGATTCAGTTTCACTAGATTCTGCTGCTGGCTCTGTGTGTGATAAGCTTTGTAGTTTGCAAATATTTACATTTTCTGAGCCCCAAGCTTTTTTTTTTTTTTGTTGTCCTCGGTATAGTGCCATGGTGTCACAGCTCACAACAACCTACAGCTCTTGGGCTTAGGTGATTCTCTTGCCTCAGCCTCCCAAGTAGGTGAGGGTATAGGCAACACAAAACCCTGCTATTTTTCTGTTGTTACACTTTGGCCAGGGCTGGGTTTGAACACACCACCCTCAGTATATCAGGCTGGCGCCCTATTCACTGAGCCACAGGTTTCAAAATTTTATTTTCCTTTCTTAAAAATTTCATTACTTCAGTTTGTTAAGTCAGACTGCTTATGTTTGAATCCAAGTTCCACTAATTACTAAGTGGGTGAATTTCAATAATTTATTTCCTCTCCAACCCACATTATTCTAGAAATGGCATAGCAACGAAAGTTTTAGATAGATGTTTTCTTTTCCTCCTTGATTTTTCCCTTTAAATATATTTTATTTTTTAGAGAAGTTTTAAGTTCACAATAAAATTGATCAGAAAGTACAGAGAGGCCAGGTGTGAGTAATCCTAGCACTCTCTGAGGCTGAGGTGGGTGGATTGCTTGAGCTCAGGAGTTCAAGACTAACCTGAACAAGAGTGAGACCCCATCTCTACTACAAACAAAAAAACAACTAACCAGGCCTATTAGTGCATGCCTGTAGTCCCAGCTACTTGGGAGGCTGAGGCAAGAGGATTGCACAAGCCCAAGAGTTTGAAGTTGCTGTGAGTTACAGTGACACCAGCATGTACAAAGGATGACAGAGTGACACTCCCTCAAAAAACAAAAAGAGAAAAAAGGAATAGGAAGTTTCAATACATGAATACTCTCTGCTTTCTCAAATGTGCAGACTTATCCACTATCAGGTCCTCTGTACCAGATGGGAACATTTGTTACAATTGGTGAACTTATATAGATGGTACTGGACTTACAGTGGCTCAATTTAAGATTTCTCAACTTTTTTACAATGTAAGTGATAGGAAGTCAAGAGAAGCCATATTTCCAGTACCCATATGACTTTTCTGGTTTTCACCTTCAGTATAGTATTCAATGCATTCTATGAAATATTCAACATTTTAGTATAAAATAAGCTTTGTGTTAGATGATTTTGGCAACCATAGGCTTAATGTAATTGTCCTGAGCACATTTAAGGTAGGTTAGGCTAAGCTCTGATGTTTAGTAGGTTAGGTGTATCCTTTTTAAACTTTTCAATTTGCAATTTTCAATGGGCTTATTAGAGCAGAAGCCAGTCAAGGAACATCTGTTTTGACACATCATCATCACCTAAGTCCATAGGAATCAGAAAATGGGAAGAAGGATCGCTCTGTTGGATTCACTATTGGTGTAATACATTCTATGAGTTTTGAGAAATGTGTATAAGGACAGGTATCCACCATTATTTTATCATACAGAGTAGTTTCAGTGCCCTGAAATCTTCTCGGTTTTAAAACTCCTGTTTCTGGCATGGCAGGACCTAAGACAATCCTAGGTCTGTGGGAAGAGGCTGGAGTAGTGTAGGGAGGGGCAGATCCTGACTGTATTACAGATTGTTGGCCTTACCTAAAGGCATTAGACAGATAAACAAACATCCATACTTGAAAAACAGAACACATATATGTGTTAGACATGTTTAGTTCAAGGCACACAGTTACAATTGGCACACAGTTAACAATTCCCATGTTCAGTCTGGGCTAAATAGTGGCGTAATTTTGTTAATTAACTCACTTATTCATTCCATTAAACTCTTTTCTCAGTCCTGTGCTAGAATCTGTGGCCTCAAAGCTGAAACACACATTCTCTCTGTCCTCCAGAAGGACATCGCTGTGAATGCCCCCCAGTGTTCAGTGGCGTGTTACTCAATGAGAGAATGGGCATTCCATGAGAAGAGTGGTCCAAGGTTAGTGAAGCATGGAAAGGACCTAATTAAGCAAAGTTAAATATATTACTTCATTGCAGGACTTCTCAGAGCTTTTATTATGCTAATGAGCATTGTACATTAAGTGACATCAAAGCATCTGTGGTCCCTAATAGACCAAATGGTTCCCAGTGGCAAAAGCAGAAGAGAAACTGAGCTACCCTAACAACTATTGTTTTATGTTTCTTGGGATATTTTCTCCCCAGCTCCTTCTTCTATTAATATATGCTCTCCCTCCAACCAGAGTTATGTGTTATTTAGGATTAAGTTTGCCTGAAAATAACAAAGACTCATAATAGTGGCTTACACATGATAGAAGTATATTTTTCTCTTGTATAAAAGGGTCCGGAAGAGGCAGTTCAAAGCTGGTAAGGAAAAGACATGGCATCAGGGACCCAGACTCTTTCGGTTGTCCTCTTCCATATGAAGCTCCCATATCTAAAGTCACTTCATGGTACAGATTGGCTTCTGGTTCCAGAGCCATTGCATCCGTATTCCAAGCAATAGAAAGGGTAAGAGAGAAGAGAGCAGCCTCTCTTTTTAAAGAATTTTCAGAAATGCCTCAGCATTTCTGCTTACATCTCATTGATAAAAACTTGGCCAAATGACCCATACCTAATTACAAAGGAGGCTTGGATATGCATTAACTGGGCAACAACACGTCCAGTGCAAAGAGGAAAGGTCCAGGGAGAAAGGGAGAATGGACATTGGAAGATAATCAACATTCTACCATACATCGAATATTGTTTCCATGGCTAAAAAATTTTCTTCTAGGCAGACCAATGTGAGTTCTGCCCCAGGATGTTTCTCAGTTTGAAGATGTAAGAAAGAGTTCCTCTTTTTCCCCCTGTGATTACTGAGCTGAAGAAAGTCTGAAGGGTTTGAAGCCATGCTCTTGAGCATGTGGAGAAAGCATGTGCACGTGGCAAGAACAAGCCAATCAATACGTGCAGAGACACAAAGGTGAGAGACTAGGGGAAGTGGATTACTAAAGTGTTGATTGATTCCTAGTTTAGTACATCTTTTTAAAATT
>NW_003853914.1:0-4535 GCF_000181295.1 Otolemur garnettii
GCTGTGTCTGTGGAAGGAGACACCCAGGACCAGACTGCCCAGCATCCTGAGTCCGTAGCCAATAGGATGCACCATCTCCATTCTTCCCCTGTTTGGAAGAAGAAATTCCTTTCATGCTGAGACTAATTCATTGCCTAATGCATTCACCTGCATTAAATATACTCTATTCTATTTGCAAATACAGTAGAACCTACATCACATAGTCGGCCACCTCCTTAACTTTGACCTAATTGTCACATACTGGACATGCACCACACGTGCATATCAGTACAGGGGGCCTAGTTCCTTCTGTTGACTAGTTTGTTATAGCCCTTTGGGTGGTTGACTTAGAGAGGGTCTACTGTGCCTATCTAATTATGTAGAAACACACACACACATATGTATATAGTCACTATTAATTTCTTTGTGTTTAAAGCAAGACAGGAAGTTCTTTACTTTTTAGATGAAGACTCCCAAGAACAATAAATCAACAGGTCATAAGGTACATAAATTACTAGCTATTCTTCATCAAGAAAAATGTGTAAAACTTCCTGCACCTTTTAAACATAAGAATAAGAAAAATGAACTATTTCTAGTTCCTGGTCTACAGTTAGTAGTTAAATGTTTGTTGGGTAAAAGAGTTATATTCAATAAATTCAGTAACCCATAAAATATAAGTTCTACATTAAGAAATTGCACCAACTATAAAGTAACTCAATATTCTAATTCTAACAGTCTGAAATTTTAAGGGACAGGCTGTAACACTGGGATGAGGACAGTGAACAGAGACGGTGGATGCTGCACCTACATGGGCGTGATGACCCGAGATGGCAGGACAGACCGTGACCAGAGATGTGCTCACAGGGGCTCTGCACCCACACCCACGTGTCACCACGGGACTGGCAGCGCACACACACACACACACGCACGCACACACACACACATGCACGCACACACACGCGCGTGCACACACACACACACACACACACACACACACGCTCCTTATGCTTGCCAATATTTCAGAAGAACCCAAAGGCATTTATTGAAAGGACAAAGGAAGACTGAAAATTCTAATAGAGGAGAGTGAGGCGGATGGGAAAGAGGCCTGGTTTGTGTGTTTATAGGATAATGAAGACTGCAAGGCCCTCTTGTCTTGTCACGGCAGAAGGCATGAAAGGCAACGCCGGCCCTTGGTGCCTGGCCTTCTGGCTAGATGACTTGAGCTGAGGTGCATGTTGGCCAGCGGGTTGAAGGTTCCACACTTACTCCTGAAGCAGTCTGCACACGTGTGTAACACAAGTGCTCAAATCAATGCTCCACACAAATCAAAACAAAGAAAAACTCTTCTCCATTTCTCTCAAACTACCATAAGGTTAAGGCACTGAGTCTAAGTCTTAAATTGAAATACTGGGGATGACATAATATCCAGGTGCTATCAGCCAAATGCATACCTGACGGGGAATGAGTAGGGCTACATCTGGGGGCCTCAGGAACTTAGTACAAGCTAGTAACGAGAACAACTGATTCTTACGTTCGCCTGCCATGTTTAAGTACCATTCCCCAAACTTTGCATAAATAAATTTATTACTCCTCACAACCAACTATATAATTTTCCCCACGGTATAAATGTGGAAACTGAGAAACATTACGGTTGAGGCTCAGATTTAACCCAGGGGATGTGGTTCAAAGATCTTTGTTCTTAAGCACTTTACGATGCTGCCCCACAGGGCTGAGCAAAAAAATATAAAGGTTGGAAAATGTTAGGATAAGATCATCCAATAAAACAATAAAACACAAAGACACAAATTTAAAAGCCCCCTTTGGAGTGTCTCTAATAAAGAGAAAGAAAAAGAGTACTTTAAAAATCTTTCTCCCCAGAGGTGGCCTCTTCTAAGATTCTCCTTTGCCACAAGCCGATAGGAAGGAAGGAGAAACCTTGGCATGATCAATACATAATCTTTTCATTCTTTAATTAAGAGGTAACATCTGGATAGTTTGAGAATTTTTTTCATAAACCTTATTAACTAGCCCTGCTGGTAGTGGCAAGCAAAGTAGTGTTTACTTTCAATGAACTTAAACTCACCAAAACAGCTATTTCTAAAGAAGGAACAGATGACCGCCCAGGACTTAAATGGATTACTTTTCCCATCTGGAATACACATCTCTATGTGCCATCAGCAGTTTCTGTTATTTTTACAAAAGGTAAAATTAAAACAAAAAAAAAGTCTAAAAGGTTAAGCAAAGCCTAAATTGCATTTCATTTTTAATTCAAATGCTCTGCAGATTGCACAGCAAGATCCTGATTGATAGAAGATGGGTCTAAGTCAGGCCTCTTATTGCTAAGAGCCACGTCAATCATGCCGCAGTCTGCAGCAGCCTGTCTAGAGAGTCACCCATCAGGGGCTTGCATGGGCTATTATGTCCACTGGATCCTACATCCTTCTCAGCCTCACGCTAGACACTCTCCAGCCAGTCCTAGACCTGTCCACACTGCAGCCAGCCAAAGTGCGGCAATTAGAATATCATGGTGGAGATGACACACCATTGTTATGGTTTCCATTTTCACAAGTGCTTTGATACTTGAACCTTTTTCAAAGTGTTCTTAATATGGAAACTCTGTGTTTGCTTTCAGTTCAAAGTGCTTCTGGAAGATGAATATGTAAGAAGTGTATTTAGTTTTAAAGTAAAATCATACTTTGTTGGTTACCACATGTACTATGAAGGATTCACTGGAAGGGTGAGGTGATTGGGGAGGATAATTTCCATTTTTTATTTAACTAACACATCAACTGCCTACTCTGTCTAAGGCCCTTTGCCAGCCCCTGACTCTCTTCTCAGACCCATCAGCACCTTCTAGGACAGAGAAAGCAAGCGCACAAATAAATGTCCCACAAATGCCAAGTCTCCCCATGGCTGGTCCTGCAGTATGAAGAGGAGACAGGATCCTCTTAAAACACCTGGACCGATCATCTCTGAGCCTGTGATCATGTTTGGAACCTTCTAGCAAACTGCGGCCACTGTAGCTCCTGGCGCACAGGCAACTTTCCTCTCTGTTCTCTGGTCTCCTTTGGACCTCAGCCCTTACCTCTCTAAGTTGTAAGGCTCAGGCTGAGCTGGCTTCTCCTGGGTATTGCCCCGACATCTCCCCCTCTGAGCTCTCTGTCTTTTACTTTGGGGTTCATCAAGGTAACTACAAAACGTATGATGCCTTCAACTTGCTTTTTCTTGTTTTTATGCAAAATTAAAATTCACAGTTTTGATTTTTTAACAGGATTGAAATTTTTATAGTTAAAACAGTCATACTATATTTTCACTCAAAACTCCTAGATTATCAAGCCTTTCTGAAGTTCTTACGGCAGAGTGTTGCCTACAAAATACCCAAATTTTAGCTTGCTAATACGGAAAGTGTATAATTCACACGTTTTACTTAATTTTCAAAAGTGATGTGTCTTAACGCTTTTTTATAGCTATGTCTCTCTATATAAGAATATAAAAAAAAACATTATTTTTTGTGATCAGGCAATAAATACATAGTCCCTGGCATTGTTTAGATGTAGTCAAATCCTGCAAATACTGATTTGAAAGCAAGCAAAAATGTGTCTGAAAATAGGGAGATATAAATCACATACTCAGTTTGTTCAATGTTATAATACACAAAAAAGTAGTTTGAATAATGAAGAAAATGGCGATGGCTCTCCATTTTCTAGCCAAGCGAGCACAATGGGGGATGGGAGGAGGGGACGAGGGGTGTGCACCCGGGACTCTCATCAGACCCAAGTGACCAGCCTCTTCACTGTCCTCATCCTCATGCGGTGCCTATGACACATCAGCTGCAAAACTCTGATCACTGGATCCGAATACTCTCTTCTAGTTTTAGTCTTTTCAAAGTCTTCTTCAAGTCAAAATCAAATCACCAATTGACTCATGTTTTAACCTGAGTTCATCTAAGATACTATTGTGGTTACAGAATATCAAAAATAATTTTATGGCTGAAGAGTAATCAGTAGTCCTAAAAACAGAGTTAAACATTTTAAATTGAACCAAACAAATAATCAAACAAGTCTATAGATATTCCCTACCTGGGATTGGAGTTATTTTATCTGAATGGAAGAGGATTCTTTTTTTATTCATTATTAATCTATCCAATAACCCACCTGTCCATCCACTCATTCAACAGCTGCAGTAGAACCTCATAGCTGGCCACCTCCTCATATGTCCCCCTCCTTAAGTTGATGTCAGTGTGGGAGGTGGTCAGCCATGAAGGTTCTACTATATACATACATGCCATGAACACACACGTTTCTTTCTTGCAGGGAATTATGCTCAGGCAGGGAGAGGGAGAAACACAAATGAACAAAATATCAGGTGATGATAAGTGCAAAGAAGATAAAACAGAATAAGGGACTAGAGAGTGAGTGGGGAAGGCCAGGCCTGGTGGCTCACACCTGTAGTTCTAGCACTCTGGGAGGAAGGCAAGAAGGATCATTTAAACCCAGGAGTTCAAGACCAGCCTAAGTAATAGGGAGACCTTGTCCCTACCAAAAAGAAAAAAAAGC
>NW_003853915.1:0-1458 GCF_000181295.1 Otolemur garnettii
TGGACATTTTGGCCTTGCTTTCCAAATTGCAATCCCTTTTTACCTAATACATATTACCATTCCTAAGAGACATTTGTCCACCTCCAGCCCCTAAATCTTCTTCCAGTATGACCTGCCAAAACCCTGACTTCTGGGGGGTTTTTTGTTTGTTTGTTTGTTTGTTTTTAAGACAGAGTCTCACTTTGTCTCCCTCAGTATAGTGCCATAGCATCACAGCACATAGCAACCTTCAGCTCTTGGGCTTAGGCGATTTTCTTGACTCAACCTCCCAAGTAGCTGGGATTACAGATGCCTGCCACAATGCCTGGCTATTTTTGTTGCAGTTTGACCAGGGCCAGGTTCAAACCCACCTCCCTCGGTATATGAGACCCATGCCCTACTCACTGAGCCATAGGTGCAGCCCCTGACTACTTCTCCAAGCCATTCATGGGACCCACCCAACCTGAAGAGCTCCACTTATCTGAGGCACCACACAATTAAGCACTTAACTGTGTTCTGTCAGGCACACTAATGGCTTCCTGTGATGCAGACATGGTGGGTCTCTTCCTTTTCTCTACGAGGCTGAAAACTCCTGTCCCTTAGTGAGCTATGCAATAGCAGGGCTGAGCAAAAAGGAGGTGAAAGTTATTAACCTTGAGCATCTGCCCTGTGAGGTGTATGAATATTTCAACCTTGCCATTCTTCACTCTGCTCAAAGCCTTACACATGGCTTCCTTTGTTGGTACAAGTCACACCTCTGTACATGTGATCCTGAGAAGTTGCCCTGCTGCTTTCCTCACCAGGAAAATCCAAGTGCTCTGTGCTCTTGGATGCCTCATTATGACTTCAGTCCCACCTGCCACTTTTCCTCCCATTCCCCACATTCATGGAGGGCACTCAAAGACTTGGTTATTTTCAGGTATTAGGCAGCTTTGCATTTTCCTCCTGTACCCTCCAGAAAAACTCAATTTCTCTATAAAAACTCTCCAATTGTGTTGTGTACCCAACAGAAGTGGAATTGTAGAAGAAAACACCAGAACACTGATCTAATTGAGTATGCAGTCCTTTATTGGCTGCCCAATTGAGAAAGGCTCGACCTGAAAATTCTCAGCACTCTCATAACAAAAGAAGGAAGATTTTATACCTTTATTTCAGTAGTGGTGGCGGTGAAGAGCAAGACTTTGCAAAGTTAGATATACAGGGTTGGGGTGGGTTAGTGACCAAGAGAACTGGGGATAGGAAAGTCATTTAACAAGGGTTTGCTGTAACTCTGGGCTAATCCCCTGTCTCCACAAGCTATGTTTGTTTAACTTCCCATTTCTGCAAGGCCTATGTGCTGAAGGGGTGCTGAAGGGGATGAGGAAAGAGAATGCAAATTGGGGTCCCTTTGGACTTTCATTTTCCCCACTGGTCTTATATCCACTCAAATCATTGACTAATGTTGCACAGGAATTTGAATGTATTGAGTTCTTATTATGA
>NW_003853915.1:1876-4531 GCF_000181295.1 Otolemur garnettii
AAAAAAAATAAATAAATAAAATAAGCTTTAGAACCAAGACTGGTAATTTTCTCACTCCTTCTGAAGCACTTTTGCATGGCACTGCAGGCATTAAACTGTAGAGTTGCCTGGCTGGGTTTTTCTATTTTCCTGGTTGGGACCAGTATTTAGATTTTAGAGACTGTGAATTCTCTCAAGTTCTCTATTTAGGCCTTAACTATACCGTGGTTGTTCGGGGCTTAATATACGTATGTGTTTTCACTTTTTCTTGTGTTACCTGTTGAGTCAGTATCTGATTATAAATTCATGCATCCTTCGCATTTATACAAGTTATAAAGGAATCACCCCTTCGTCCTACCTCAGTGGTGTGGGTGCACAGATCACATTCCTCCTCCTCTTTTCACAAAGTTCAAAGTTCAATTAAGACAAGTCCCCCAAGGGGTTTCCTCCAGCTTCAGCTGTACATCGACCATCCAGCTCCCACTATGTGACTGGACCAGGGCATGTTGACTATCTTAAAAGGAACTTTTGCTTCCCACAGTGAAGTGACGCTCTCCTTTTTTGGCTATGACAAATCCAGGTGAGGATTCCTTCCACCTTCACTGCCATACGTGAGGTCAGGATCATGGTGTAGAGTTCCTTCTATCTTGGTTTGAGGGGGACACAGTTCTGATTATTGACTTAGACTTGATCCTCTTGATTCCCCAGGAAGAAAGGATGTACAGACATAAAAGACTAAACAGGACATGATTAATTACCCAAGTGAAGCTCTTCTTTGCCACTCTTCCTAGAGCTTCTAATTTCCTGTTCAATTCAGTCTCTCCCAGTTGTTTTAGGAGTCTCTGCTAAATTGCAGAGGATTGATGGTGTCCTGTTTAAATAAAACCAGTGGCAAGGCCTGTATTCAATTAAGCTTTGTTTTTTGGGAGAGTTTAATGACTGTTGCTCTTATGGCTTTGTTTATGCACTCTGCTGTTTCCAAGCTTTGAGGCCTATATGTCATATACAGTTTGTAGGTGATATTCAAAGTTTTAGTTATTATTTGTGCTATTTTTATAATGAAGGCTAGCCTATTGTCAAATTTTAGCCAGAGTGGCAACTTAAACCATGGGATGATTTGTCTGGGCTACAATTTTACTACTTCAGGAGCCTTTTTTATCCTGGTGGGGAAAGCTTCTACCTACTCTAAGTACATGCAGACCAGACCTAGTAAGTACCAGTTTCCTCTATATCTGGACAACCCAATATAGTCCATTCACACATCTTTAAAAGGGGCTTCCCTGTAAGACTGAATTCCAGGTGGCAGCAATGGTCCCTGTCTAGCATTGTGTTTTTTGTGTGTCACCCAATGCTGCCTGACTTTCTTTGGAAGGGTAGCCAATAGGGGAATGTAAAAGTATCTCCCCAGAGGTCTCTTAATTTTCTTTTACCTTTTGTCCTAAGTATATGACCTCATTTATGGAACCTCTATAACCAACCTCAGATTTTCATACAGTAAGCTTTAATATTCAGTGAGGCATGAGTTGATCAACCAATGATACCCCTTGATATTAATAACAGTGACCATTCCATATGGTTCTCAGACTCTTATGTTTTGTCCCAAAGTCAACTTATCAGACTCCTGCAGTCACATGGCAGTGGCTACAAGTGTTCTTAGGTATGGAGGCCATCTCTTCAAGACCTCATCAAGTTGCTTAGCAAGATAAGCAGCTGGTCTTGACAAGGATGCTACATTCTGGGTGAGCACTTCCTTAGCTGTTCTATTTCTTTCTGATATGTACAATTCAAAAGGGCTTGGCCAGGTCAGGGAGGCCTGGCATCAGGACTGTCCACAGTTTTTTCTTTAGCATCTTGAAGGCTTTTGGTTGGCTGGATTTTTATTCAATGGGCCTGTTCTGTCCTCCCTTAGTAATTTCATGTAATGATTTGACCAGTTTGTATGTTTCATACAGTCTTTCACAGAAATTCTCAGGGCTTTCATCTGGCTTCTGCATGACCTCAGCCCCCTTGTATGTTTCTGGCTATCTGGCTTCCTTACACTGGCAGGGACATAGTCAAGGTTGGGTTCAGTGTAACAAAAGGAAACCATTAAAAGTTAACTATAAATGTCAACAAGATCTGGATTTCAAGGCTAAGGTTTGCATAGTGAGAACATTAGTATTCTTATCTATAGACTTAGCACAGATCTTAAGATAATGCCTAGGTTTAAGAGTTCCTATGGAACTGATCTGAAGCTCTTGACAATTCAAGCAAATATTCCTGAACATCATTTGGGTGTTGGGCCACTTATGAGGCCATGTTACAGTCACATCATTTACTAGGAAATTCTCATTCAGATTCCAGTTTTTTGTCTAAGGGCATCTATATAGACAGTAGAGAACATTTAATACAGCACAAATATTTCCAGTGTGGCCAACAGGTGAACTTTGTTGAGCCTTAAGTCTTCAGAGTACATATAATTACTGTATATAGCTTTATATTCTTTGGCCAGTCTCTTAGTCCCATTTAACAGAGTCCCATTTAGTAAAACAGCCAAGTCTCATTTTCCGAGCTGGCATTGCAGACAAAGCTGGAATCTAATACAAGTGGGCTATAATTTTGTTTTCTATTGAACTATTTTTCTCTCTCTAATTTCTCACTTTACTATAAACAAATTATAGCAGGACTAATTCAGTT
>NW_003853916.1:0-4530 GCF_000181295.1 Otolemur garnettii
TATGAGTAGAACATGAATGTTTTGACATAATAACTAAGAAAGTTACATGAAGGCTATGTTAACCAGTTTGATGGAAGTGTCTTGGATTGTGTATGAAAACACCACACTGTACCCCCAAAGTGCATCAATGTACACAGTTACCATTCAATAAAAAAAAAAAAAAAAGAAAGAAAAACTGGTTGGAACCAGAATCTATGAAGCCAAAGACGGGGAGCTGAGCCCAGAAAGATTGGCAAGCTGTAAATCCAAGGAAGAGCATTTAAGCAGGTACAAAGTGGGCCCCAGAACTGCTTGCTAGAGCCACATGCTTCCCACAGGCTGCAGGTGGCCGCAGAGGAGTCCCCGCTCCTGCCAGGCATAGAACTACTTGCTAGAACCTTGTGCACCCCACGGGCAGTGGCGGAGGAGTCCCCACTCTGGGATGGGCCAGCACTGCTTGCTAGAGCCACGCACCCCATGGGCAGCAGAGGAGATCATGGCTCCAGGGCTCTAGGCAGGCCCAGAACAGCTTGCCAGAGCTGCAAGCCTCCTGAGGGTGGCGGGTGGTCTCAAAGGAGTCCCCTGCTCCTGGCAGGCACAGAACTACCTACAAGAGCCTTGTGCACCCCACAGTCAGTGGCAGAGGAATCCCCCACTCTGTGAGGGCCCAGAACTACTTGCTAGAGCCACGCACCCCACGGGAGGCAAAGGAGATCCCCGCTCCAGGGCTCTGGGTGGGCCCAGAACTGCTTGCTAGAGCTGCACACCTCCTGCGGGTGGCAGGAGGTCACAGAGGAGTCCCCTGCTCTGGGCAGCCACAGAACTACTTGCTAGAGCCTTGCACAGCCCACGGGCTGAGATGGAGGAGTCCCCAACTTTGGGTGGGCCCAGAACTGCTTGCTAGAGCTGCACACCCTATGGGCATCAGAGGAGACCTCTGCTCCAGGGCTCTGTGCAGGTCCAGAACTGCTTGCTAGAGCCGCACGCCTCCCATAGGTGGTAGTGGTCACAGAGGAGTCCCCTGCTCCTGGCAGACACAGAACTACTTGCTAGAGCCTTGTGCACCCCCATGGGTGGCAGCGGAGGAGTCCCCCAGTCTGGGAGGGCCCAGAACTGCTTACTAGAGCCGCACACCTCCTGCAGGTGGCAAGTGGTTGCAGAGGAGTCCCCTGCTCTGGGAAGCCAAAGCATTACTTGCTAGAGCCTCACACACCCCGTGAGCAGTGACGGAGAAGGCCCCAAATTTGGGCAGGCCCAGAACTGCTTGCTAGAGCCCCACGCCCCACAGGCAGCAGAGATCCCTGCTCCAGGGCACTGGAGGGGCCCAGAACTGCTTGCTAGATCTGTACACCTCCCGTGGACAGCGGGTGGCCACAGAGGAGTCCTTTGCCTTGGGCAGGCACAGAACTACTTGCTAGAGCCATGGGTGCCCCACAGGCTGTGGTGGAGGAGTCCCCCACTTGGGGCAGGCCCAGAACTGCTTGCTAGAATTTCACACTTCACGGGCAGCAGAGGAGATCCCCTCCCCAGGCTCCTGCTCTGGGCAGGCCCAGAACTGCTTGCTAGTGCCACGGGTGTCCCGTGGGCAGTGGCAGAGGAGTCCTCTGTTCCAGGCAGACTCAAAACAGCTTGCTAGAGACATGCACACCCCATGGGGGCCAGAGGAGGAGTTCCCCGCCCCAGGCATCTGTGCTAGGTGGCCCCAGAACTGCTTGCTAGAGCCACATGCACCCTGCAGGTGGCATTGGAGGAGTCTACCACTCTGGGTGGGCCAATAACTGTTTGCTAGAAACACGTGTGTCCCATTGGTGCAGGTGGAGGGGTTCCCACTCCAGGCTCCTGCTCTGGGAGGGCACAAATAGACTTGCTAGTGCCACACACGTCCAGCGGGCAATGGTGAAGGAGTTCTCCGCTCCCCACCCCAGCTATGCTGGTGTGGGGGAACTAGGACTAATCTGGTCACTCACACGCCCCACAATACCACTGCCATTCCTCCACCCCCTGACTTCTCCAAGGGGACTGCACTAGGATTGATCTAGCCCCTACAGGTCCCCTATTCCACTGGTTGCCCCCATGGGGAAAAACTAGGACTGAGCCAGCTGCTGCCAGTCTCCTGCCCCCCGGTCACCCCGGCAGGCCGAATGAGGTCTAATCCAGCTACTCACACTCCTGTGCAGTTGCTGCAACTCCACTGCACCTCAGTTGCCCCAGCACCCAAGAACAGGGAGAAGACAACAGACATGCTCTGCCTATCTGTCTGGGCAACCAGAAGAAGCCACCAACTGAATGGTTCTGATAAGGCCTCCAAACAAGGTAAATGCAGCATGGGGTGGAATTAAAGAGAATCTCTGCCAAGTTGAATAACCAGAGTAGATCGACTCCCCGAAGGAAAAATGGGGTAGATGCAATTGAAGACATCATCCATAAATAGATAGCTGAGATGTCAGAAATCGACTTCAGAATGTGTATACCAAATAAGATTAACAGAATGGAAGAAAGGAAGGAATTAGAAGTTCAAGAAATTATTCAAAGATTTCTCAAGAAATTATTCAAAAGATATTTCAAGAAATTATTCAAAAGATGTCTCAAGAACTCAAAGATTTCAAAGATAAAATGATCAAAAAATTTGAAACACTGAGACAAGAGGTTGCAGCCCTAAAGGATCTGAAAAATATTGTGGAATCCCTCCATAACAGAGTGAAACAGGCAGAAGAAAGGATCTCTTATTTTGAAGACAAAGCTTTTGAAGAAGCCCAGGAGTTCAAAGATCAAAAGAATTGGAGAGCAAAATAGATCTCACTCTCAGAGAGCTCTCGGATAATTAAAAAAAAAAAAAACTAATATTCACCTTATAGGAATCCCTGAACATGATGAAGTTGCTTCACAAAACACAGAGGCTCTTCTTCATGAAATTATGAAAGACAACTTTCCAGACATGCCAAGAGATTCTGAAATACAGATAGCAGATAGATTCAGAACCCCAGCATGACTCAGCCTGAACAAGACATCCCCCAGACACATCATAATTAACTTCACCAAAGTTAAGATGAAAGAGAAAATTCTGAAAGCAGTCAAACGTAAGAAAACAATAATCTACAAGGGGAAGAGTATTAGGATGACTGTAGATCTCTCAGCTGCATCCATTCAGGCTAGAAGAGGATGGTCATAGACTTTTAATCTCCTAAAACAAAATAACTTTCAAACCAGGACCTTTATCCAGCTAAACTGAGTTTCATCTATGATGGAGAAATTAAATACTTTAATGACATTCACATGTTGAAGAAATTTGCTATAACTAAACCAGCTCTCCAGGAAATTCTCAAACCTTGCCTCCATAATGAACACTGCAATACTCCACCACAAAAGTAAACCCACCTAGAAACATTTAATCAAATTCCAACTTCCACAATGGCAAAAAGATTAAAAATGTCTACTGGACTTTTGAGCAACTCCATGCCCAAACTTTGTCTTATCAATAACTTCAATCTATGTGAATGGCTTAAATTGTCCTCTAAAGAGACACAGATTGGCTGATTGGATACAGAAACTAGGACCAGACATCTCTTGTATACAATAATCTCACCTTACATTAAAAGACAAATATAGACTCAGGGTGAAGGGATGGTCATCTATATTCCAGGCTAATGGAAAGCAGAAAAAAATAGGTGTTGCAATATTATTTGCAGATACAATAGGTTTTAAACCAACAAAGGTAACCAAAGATAAAGATGGCCACTTTATATTTGTTAAGGGCAATACTGAATATGATGATATCTCAAATATCAATACCTATGCACCTAACCAGAATGCACCTCAATTTATAAAAGAGACTCTAACTGGCATGAGCAACTTGATCTCTCCCAGTTCCATCATAGTCAGAGATTTCAACACTCCTTTGGCAGTTTTGGACAGATCCCCCAAAAAGAAGCTCAGAAAAGTAATTTTAGACTTAAGTTTAACTATTCAACTTCTGGACATAACAGACATCTACAGAACTTTTCACCCTAACAAAACTGAATACACATTTTTCTCATCAGTCCATGAAACGTACTCCATATTGATCACGTCTTAGGTAATAAGTCTAACCTCAGTAAATTTAAAAGAATAGAAATGATTCCATGCATCTTCTCGGACCATCATGGAATAAAAGTTGAACTCAGTAACAACAGGAATTTGCAGTCTCGTACAAAATCATGGAGGCTAAATAAACTTATGTTGCATGATAGGTGGGTGAGAGATGAGATCAAGATGGAAATTACCAAATTTTTAGAATAAAATAATAATGAAGATACGAGTTATCAGAACCTATGGGATATCACAAAGGCAGTCCTAAGAGGGAAATTAATAGCATTACAAGCCTTCCTCAAGAGAACAGAAAGAGAGGAAGTTAACAACTTAATGGGACATGTTAAGCAACTGGAAAAGAAAGAACATTCCAATCCCAAACCCAGCAGAAGAAAAGAAATAATCAAAATTAGAGCAGAATTAAATGAAATTGAAAATAAAAGGATTATAGAACAGATCAATAAATCAAAAGATGGTTTTTGGATT
>NW_003853917.1:0-4521 GCF_000181295.1 Otolemur garnettii
AAAAAAAAAAAAAAAAAAAAAGAAATGACTGTCCCATGGGGCCTACAGAATTGCGGCAGGGCCATACCTGCCATTTAAACAAGATAAGACAGTGTCATGGACACCCAGGTGTGGTCAGGCCATGTTGCTGCACAGCCCTCTCAGTCCTTCTTGCCCTTTGATGGACAGCCTGCAACCACAATGCCCTTACCAGGTATTGCCTGCATCCTGGCTCCCTGTCCTATCACCTCACCAAAGAAGGACATGGAACTGGCCACACCATTGTCCTGGGATTGCGTGAGGATGACCCAGTGACCTACACTGTGCCTTCTCATAGCACAGTCTTTGAGACTCAGAACAATGCCGGAGGAATTTAAAAGTACAGGTTCCTGGCTGGACACAGTAACTCACAGCTATAATCATAGGGTTTTAGATGACTAAGATAGGAAGATAGCATGAGGTCAGGATTTGAAGACCAGCCTAAGCAAGAGTTGAGACCCCCATCTCTACTATAGTCCCAGCTACTTGGGAGGCTGAGGCAGGAGGATCACTTGAGCCCAGGAGTTGGAGGCTGCCATGAGCTCTGATGATCCCATTGTACTCCATCCTGGGTGATAGAGTGAAGCACTGTTGGGAAGGGAAGAGAAAGAAAGAAGGAAGGGAGGAAGGGAGTGAAAAGAAGAAAATGGGAGAGAGGAGGGGAGGGGAGGAAGGAAGGAAAGAAAGAAGGGAGGGAGGGAAGAAAAATGGCTGGCTGAAGGGAACAGGGCACACTCACTGTCTGGTTCTCTATTTGCTCATTATAACCTTCCTGCCTCTGACCAAGGAGGCCAAAAACATAAGACATTATCTGATAAAAAGAGCAGAGAGTGATTTCTGCTTTCTCTCTTTGAATGCTATTATGTAAGATTGTGATTCCTGGAGCTTAGGCAACAATCTTGTAAAGGAGAAGGTTCAAGGACAGATACTTCCAACCCCACTGCCTGCCATCCTCTGATGGCTGCTTTTAGACATTAGCCTTGCATTTGCACCACTATGTGTCACCAAGGGTTTGCCAGGCTCTGGGCTTGGCTCTGGAAGATGCTAGTACCTGCCTAGAAGGATGAGAAAGATTCTTCAGGGGGAGAAGGTGTGGCTCCCCTCATCAGGCAAAGAAGCCCAGAAACTCCATCACAACATGACATGAGCCTAGCGAGGTGGCTCAAACCTGTCGTCCCAAGGTGGGAGGATTGCTTGAGCCCAGGAATTTGAGGCTGTAGGGAGCTATGAGGATGCCATTGCACTCTTGCCCAATAATAGAGCAAAACCTTGTATCAAGAAAGCAAAAAATGGCCCAGGTCTCTACACCAAGTATGAGCACTCCAGGGCATGCCCCTATGTGTATGTCTCCTCATCCAGTCTCACCCTGAACCCCCATGGCAGCATAGGGCCCCCACCCCACTCCCCCACTGGGAATGGGCAACACATGCCTTCCCCCTCAAGTTACTTCCTGGCCGTGGAGTGTCCTCTCCCAGGCAGCAGATGCTGGCCCAAAGGCACAGTGACCAGAGTGGAAGAGGATGCATAGTGCCTGGATAACCCACAATCCCTGAGTGACCAAGAATATGGCCTTTGGGGGTTGAGGATGACAATCTCCAAGTTCCCCAAATCAGAAGACCCAAGAATCTTAGGATAACATCTTGGAATCACAGAAAGTCAGGGAGACTGTGGGGATAGAAGTACATGAGTCCAAGACTCCTAGGGCTGGTAGGCTGATCAGTGACTAAGTACTGAGTCTGGAGCCAGGTTCAGATTCCAGGGCAGCACCTGCCTGCTGGGTGGTAGGAATCTTGGGAAGATTGAATTAGTACATGCATTTCTAATGCTAATATTAGAACCTCCTAGTAATCCTGGGAAGACTGAATTAGTACATGCATTTCCAATGCTAATATTAGATCCACATCTCTATTTTCCCCAACAAATAAGCACCTGGCCCTATCTGCACCACCTCCTCTGACAGGGACCTGATCCTCCTTCATAGGAGTGAGTTCTTTTTCACCTGAGCGAAGTCTATGTCCCCATGTTCTTCCTTCCCATGGTTCCCTGTCCAGCCAACTCCCCTCCCAACCTCAGTCTCACCCCAAATCCTTAGGGCCTCAGCTTCCTGAGGTTGTCCCATGCCAGGCTGAGCCACCTGAGCTCCTCCCAGGCCTGTGTACCTGGCCACCTCCTCCATCCCTGTCTCAAGCTGCTCATGTCAATCCCAAGCTGGTAGTGGGGCGGGAATAACGTGAGGCTGTAGAGATCAGGCGCTGTGGAGGTGGGGCCACCGACATTTCACATCTTCATGGGAAGGGCTGCCCTGCCCCTGCTCCCAACTGAGGCTTCTCTTACATTGCCCCCTTTCTTCCAAGACATTGTCCTCCACTATCACTACTTCGTCATTGATGGGAACTGACTGGGCCCAGCCCTTGCAGATGAAGGAAGCCATAGGATTGGGCAGGACATTAGGAATAACAAGGACTTGTGTAGTGGGTGGAAACATATGTCAGGGCCCAGAGATGGGTGAATCCATGGCAGACCTGGAACACAGGAACTGTTGAATCGTAGAGAGCTTTAGAGAGCAGGGTTTCAACCTAGGGAGCCACAGAAGTTGTTTGAGCAGGGGAGTAACAGGATCCTGGCATGGTTTACAAACATGATTGGTAAAGCTGTTTGTAGGAGCATCTGTGGTGCCATGTGGCTTCACACACTGCTGTAGCTAAGATTACATATAAAGCTATTGCGGTTTGAAGTAGGAAGACGAAGGCCAACATCTCTGAAAGGTCACTGAGCAAACACATGTGGGAGAAACCAAGCTTACGAGATCTACAGTGTCAAGGTAACCATTTAGGATGGAGGGAAAGAGTTGCATGGGAAGAGGGCTCCTGGCAGCAGAAGACCACCTCCCTACATCCCATGGTGCCCCCATCCCTGCTGGAAAGGAGTCTTCAGGCAAACTGACTCTGGGGAGCCCCACATCATTAAGACACACACTTTCTCTGTCTTTTCCTCACCCTTTCTCTTTCTCTCTCTCTCTCCCCATACAGTCCCCTTTCCCTCCCCCCTGTCCTTACCCACTCTCAGCACACATGACAGGACTGTCCTCAGGGCGCTGAGGAAGGGGCTCTACCAGGCTCCCTCTGAGGTCCTGGCCCAGGCCTGCCCCTCCCCTGCAGTACCTTCTGGGGCAGTTTGGGGTCTGCCTCTCTTCCTACTGGACTTGAACTCAGGCATTCCATTTCTGCCTTGTCCTCATGACTGGTGCCTTCTTGAAAGCTCTATGGCTGTGGGTGCTACAGCGACCCTCTCCACAGAGTCCCCAGCAAACCTGACACTTGGCAGAGCCCCATTCCAGGGGTGAGGACACCTCTGTGCTTGCTCAGTTCTGGCTATAACTGAGCATGTCTATACCTCTGCTCAGCAACTGTGTGGATTGGGGTTCAGCTCTCTGCTCTCTGAGCACTTGCTAAGTGCCATGCTTTGGGGGTTCCAAGGTAGATAAGAGTGACAGAGCGAGAGACAGAGAGACGGACGTGGTCTCTCCCTTCGTGGCACTTCTGGGCTAGCAAGACAGGGTGTGACAGGCTGTAGGCGTCCATGATAAAGCGCACCGAGTGTGAGCAGGTGCCGGACGGGAGCATTAGCCCCTTCCCAGGCACTCCCGACAGAAAAGCCTTGGTATGGTCCCGAGGAGAACTGTACGAGGATGGTGGCTATGACAGTTTGGGGGTGTCTAGAAGGCTGCTTAGGGGAAGTGTTACCTCCTCTAAGACCCCTAGAGAGCAGGAGGGAACCCTGGGGTGAAGGCGGCATCCTGGGTCTCCTCTGAGGTGTGGGCCTCACAGGGGTTTGTGTTCATCAGACCTGGGGAGTGGTCCTCTTAAGATGGGTGCGTGTCCTGAGTGTAAATTTAAGCTTAGGGAAAAGGACAGTAACTAAATACTGCACTGTAGATAATTGTCTCATGCTCAAGCATTTAGAAGGAAGCGTGCTGATGTCTGAGACGCACCATCAAGCAGAAGAAATAAGATGAGTGGATGGATGAGCAGAGGGATAGAAAGGCGGTAAGAGAAACAGTGAAGGGTCGTTTGTAGCATCCAGGCGACGGGTCAGGGGTAGTCACAGCATAGTTGTCGTAGCTTTCTTGTGTGTTTGAACATTGTCCTGAAAATGCTGTGGGAAGAACAAATCACGCCACTGCACAACAATCCTGTTGATGGACGCACAGCAGCTGCTCAGAGCAGGGTCACGCACGAGATGCAACCTGTTTGGGAAAGATTCGCAATAACAACCAGAGCTTGACGTGTACATGCCCAGTGGCCCAGCTGTCCTACTTTGAGGGACACACCCAATGGGAATGCCCAGGAGTGTCCCCCAAAAAGGGAGGCGCACACATCTCCTGAGCAGCCCAGTGGACCAGAGTCCCAGGCAGGAAGGGACCGAGTGCTCTACCCCAGGAGTGGGGGCGCCCACCCAGCTGCAGGACCAGCAAACGTTAAGTGGTGCCTGTTCAGGGCAGTG
>NW_003853918.1:0-2683 GCF_000181295.1 Otolemur garnettii
GCTATTAAAACACCAACATCCTACTGTCAAGACTTGGAAAAAATGATTCTGCATTTTGTATGGAACAAGAAAAAACCCATATAACTAAGCCAGTTCTTAGTAATAAAAATGAAGCTGGGGGTATCACCATACCAGATTTTAGGCTGTACTACAAGGCCATAGTGGTCAAGACAGCATGGTACTGGCACAAAAATAGAGACATAGACATTTCAAATTGAATAGAAAGCCAGGAAATGAAACCAACAAATTACAACCACCTAATCTTCGATAAACCAAACAAGAACATACACTGTGGTAAAGACTCCCTATTCAATAAATGGTGCTGAGACAACTGGATATCCACATATAAAAGAACGAAACTGGACCCGCACCTTTCTCCACTCACAAAAATTGATTCAAGATAGATTAAGTACTTAAATTTAAGGCATGAAACAATAAAAATCCTCGAAGAAAGCATAGGAAAAACACTGGAAGATATCAGCCTTGGCTAAGTTCAAATGTATTCTGAGTACAGTCACTGTGTCCTTTACAAGGCTTAGCACTTACTCTTAGTTATTGGCTAGGAAGGGAGGATTATAAGAAAGGTATGTAGTTTCTTTCATGGCACAAGACTCAAAAATTTTTTTAAGGAAAAAGGCTAGACTTTAACCAGGGAGTATGTCACTCTTTCAGGCTTAGAGGAGTCAATGTTAAGAAAGTTCTTGATTTTTAGAACATTCTAGAAAGTTCTAGATTTTAAGTTTCTAGTTTTAAGATTTTTAAGAAGTTTGAGAATGATTTTGTGAAAAGGCCCTATACAAATGGGGAAGGTACTTGTAATATGTGTATCTGACAATGGAATTTTTCCATATTATTTCTGTATCATTGTATAACCCATTTTATTTATTTATATTTATACATATTACAACTCATAATAAGAAAACAAACAACCCCATAAAGTAGGCAAAATATTTAAACGGGTCATAAAAAGGTAGATGAATTACAAATAAGCACATGAGAAAATCCTCAACATAACATTAGAGGTGTGTAAATTAAAACTACATTTATATTTCACTGAAGGGTTACAATTTAAAAGACTGACCATATCAAACATTGCTATTGATGTGAAGCAAAAGAAACTCTCTTGCATTAATGATGGGAACAGCACAACCTTTTCTGCAAACTTTATGTGTCTATAAAATAAAACATATATTTTCTACATAACCTACCAGTTCCACTTCCAGATATTTCTTTAGACGATCAGAAAATATATGTCCACAGAAAGACTTTTGCACAAATGTTTATGTTAAATTTACCTACAATAGGCAACAAGTGGAAAAAAACTCATTGGGGTAATGAATAAACAAATTATTATATATGTGGGTCATTGTAAAAGTTTTCAGATACATAAAAATCAAGAAATGTAAAAAATCCTCATAGTAGAAACAAATGAAGCCCTTCTGATACCAGAAAAGTGGAGCCCCAGCCAGCTCAGCTGAGCGGGGCTGGGGGACCTGCCACCTCTGTCTTGGTGGCAGCAGCCAGCAGAGGAACCGGCAGGTTGGAGCAAGCGGATGGGAGCTTCCCTCCCCCATCGGAGGCTCCAGTAGCCAAAGGAACCAAACTGAGCAGGGGAAAACACTGGCAATTTCTCCAGTGCATCCCTGATTGGTTCATTTTCAATCCTGCTCTTGATTGGTCTATTTTGAGGAGAAAATACAGCTTTCAGCTCATTGGACAACTGCCCCTATATAAACCCCTGAGTAAAGAGCCTAGGAGCAGATCATTGCAGACCTTTGAGGAAGAGAAAACAGGAGAGCAAAGACCTCAGCAGATTGCCACAGACTGTTGAGGGAGAGAGAGCAGAAGAGGAAGAACTGTAACACTTATACCCTGCTCCGCAAGGAAGTTTGGCTCTTTGTAAGAGCTGTAACACTTATATAAAACCTATCTTGGGGCAGTGCCTGTGGCTCAGTGAGTAGGGCGCCGACCCCATATACCAGAGGTGGCGGGTTCAAACCCAGCCCTGGCCAAAAACTGTAAAATAAATAAATAAAATAAATAAATAAATAAAAAATAAAACCTATCTTATCCTGCTCTGCAAGGTTTGGCTCTTTGTAAGAGCTGTAATAATACCTCTGTAAATAAAACCTAACTTAGTGTCCATCCTGTGGTCCATCAATTCATTCATTGAATTGAGAACAAGAGCCTGGAAATCCAAAATCAAAGTCAAAAGTCCAGTATCACTTCTAGTAACACCAATAAGCTCAGTAATGTGAAACTTGCTTGGGTGAATCAGAAAGGGTGCTATTGCTTGCAAGTGAAATAACAGACCATAGCACAGTCTGTCTCAAAACTTTTATAGTGACCCACATATCTATAGAGTGAATTATTATTATTCTGCAGTAAAAATAAATTAAATACTGATCTATGCAAGAACATGGATAAAACTCAAAAATATTCTGCTGAGTCAAAGACAACAAACTTACAAGAGGCATTTACATATAATTATATGTAACTTACAATTACATATAATTCTAAAACTGATACCGGACTTTCAGGTTCTTGGTCTCGGTGATTTGAAGAATAAATCTGTGGACCACAGATCAGTGGCAAGACAGAATTTATTTACAGAAAAGAATACAAAAACACTAATGTTCCCTGTAGGGAGAGAAAACCCAAGTTGGGAGAGAAAAGCTCTCTC
>NW_003853918.1:3361-4519 GCF_000181295.1 Otolemur garnettii
ATGATAGAAAGTTTTAATACTTTGAGTATATTTTTATATTTTGACTCTTTTTCTTTTTAAGAACAAAACTAGATTTCACTCAGACATGATTGTGTTATTGTGATATTCCTCTACACATGGATTTCTGATAGTGCTGGATAGCATCTCTTCTTAACAAATGTAGAATATATTTATTTTCCAGAAAGCTTTATATATTTTCTCTGTCCCCAAATGGAAAGACAATGTCATCATCTGTCCTTTACTTCTAAATTTTATCCTGCATAATTTCCTTGTTCAAGAAGTGACAGAGTTATATATTTGAGGCCCCTCAGAAGTGTTTAATGCTGTATCTTATTCTCTTCACATTTTCTTTTTTTCATTCTTTTGTACTATACTTTCTTCTTCATTCTCATTTATTTTCCCCTTCACAGCTTCTCTCTTAGAACAAATATGTTGATAATTCTGGAGTTGCTTAAAGGACATTGGCTTCTCTTTCATTTCCTCCCTGATAAATATTTTGGCTATAAAATCATTGGAAAATCCTGAATAACCTCATCAAAAAGTATAAATAGACATAAACATGTTTTATTCAAAAGATATACAAATGGCTTTAAAAAACATGAAAAAATGTTCATATCACTAATCATCATGAAAATGCAAATTAAAACTACAAGGAAATACCACCTTACTCCTGTCAGAATGACCATTAGTAAAAAGTAAAAAAAAAAAAAAAGCTTGGCACCTGTAATTAGGGTGCCAACCACATACATTGGAGTTGGTGGGTTCTCTACCAAACAACAATAACAACTACTGATACCTGATTTTGATGCCAGGTTTCCAGGCTCTTGGTCTCGGCGGTTCAAAGAATGAAGGCATGGATGTGATGAAAAGGGAAGGCTTAAATACTCTTCATGAGAATGTAAACTAGTACAGCCTCTATGGAAAACAGGATGAAGATTCCTTAAAGAACTAATACTAGACCTACCATTCAATCTGGCAATCCCACTATTGGGTATCTACCCAAGAAAAAGAAATCATTTCGTAAACAATACACCTGTACCAAAAATATATCACAACACAATTCACAATTGCAAAGAAATGAATGAAGTCAGCCTAAATGCCTTATCAACTGATAAGCAGATAATGTGAGGGGTGTGTGTATGTGTGTGTGTGTACCAT
>NW_003853919.1:0-4517 GCF_000181295.1 Otolemur garnettii
TCATGACATGTCCTCCCCTGCCTGACTTCCAAGGGTACATCCCCATCATGACATGTCCTCCCCTGCCTGACTTCCAAACGTGTATTACTATCATGACACGGCCTCCCCTATCTCTTTCTCTTGGGATTCTTGATCAAACTGCCATGTTTTAAGGAAGTCCAAGTTAGCCCCCACAGAGAGGATACAGGGAGAGGATCTGAGATCCCTGCCAAGAGCCTACAATAGGCACCAACCTACGTGTGAACTCCTGTCAGATGATCGTAGCCCTTAGGCTTTAAGTCTTGCTGCTGAGACCTTCAGACATCATGGAATAGTTGCTTTATGCCTTGACTCGGGGAATCCCTGCTTAGCTCAGACTGTTATAAGAAATTATCATGGACTCAGTGGCTTGAACAACAGACATATGTTTTCCTATGATCCTAGAGGCTGGAAGTCTAAATCAAAGTGCCAGTGTAGTTGGGTTCCAGGGAGGGCTCTTTTCTTGCTGTCCTCACATGGCAAAGAGAGAAAGAGAAAGATCCCTGTTGTGCCCTCTTATAAGAACACTAACCGCATCCGGCCAGAGTCCCACCTTCATGACTTCATCTAACAAACTTCATCTCCAAATACCACTGCAATGGGATTTGAGATTTCAACACATAAATTTGTGGGGAATGCAAACCTTCAGTTCACACCATTCACACTTGCATGCACGCACACACACGTGCACACACACACACACACAAACTCTTATCAAGAATGGTTTTCAGATAAACAGTATTTGATCAGAGGGCTGAAGGAAGTGAGATAGTGAGTCATGTGGTTTTCTTGGGGAAGAGCATTCCAAGGAAAAGGGAAACATATTCAAAGGTCATTGAGCTGCAGTGTTCTTGGTGCATTTGAGAGACAGTGCAGAGGCCAGTGTGACTGGGTGGAGTGGATAGAGAGCAAGGACAGGAAAAACAGCAGGTGATAAGATTACACAAGAAATTAGCAACTAGATCACATTGGGCCTTATATCTTAATCTGAATGAGAAGCTTATAGGGGATTTTAGAGTAGAAGAGTGAGGTGGTATAAGTGGTAATTTTCATACCATGTGATATGCTTACAAGAACAAATATTATGGTATTTTGGAAGCATTTTAAAATGCAGAAATACCGGAGTTACAAGATAATCTACATGCTTATAGACCCATAGTAAATATTCGGTGTTTTTGCTTATAAATAAAGTCAGTGCCGGCATTTAGTCATTTGTTTTAAAAAATCTATAAATACATTCCCTAAACAATCTCTCTTCATTATTGTTAGACTTCATTATTTAATTGTCATTTGTCAGAAGCTCAATACTTAGTCTAAGTAAATGAATGGTTAACATTTTAATCAATACTAATATTATAAATGGGTTTGCATGTATAGAAATAAAATATTTAATTGCATAATGTGTTACCTACAGAAAAATATTACGAGCACTTGTTCACCTTGACCCTGTTTTGGAATGAAACTGTGCCCTTCAGTTTTCTGTTTACTTTTAGTATTCATAGCACGGTCTTGGCCTTGAAATATTCATTTCTCAACATGTTTTGTAGGGAGGCAGTTGAAGAGGCAGACTAAAGAAATAAAACTGTGATCAGATATAATTCTCCCATCTGAGCCCAGGAGTCAGGTGAGGTACTATGAACAAGCAACGATACTTCCAGACAATACCAGCTTCTAAGGAATTATGAAAACCAGTACCACCAATTCTCTCCTTTCTGTCCACGTTCCACATGCATCCCCAGTGGTACAATTTTTCTATGTCATACAAACCGAGGAGAATGTGAAGAAACTATGATTCAACTGTGTTGAATCACAAGGAAAAATGAAAAAAAGAAAATGTAGTTTCTTGCAGTCTCCTTCATTCTACAGTAAGAAATAAAAGATACATCAGTGAGTGCACTTCATTGTTCTGCTTTCTTATCACATTCCATCACTTTATAACAAGTTTCAGCATCATCCGACACCTTAGCTTTTACAAATTTTAATACAGATTGGATAGTATGATTCTAAGGAAAGGATTGCAAGTTTCAGAATCACTCCTTCATTAAAACAGCACTGACCAGGTTAACTGATTTTTTCCAATAGCTGAGCAATTGCACATTATCCAGATATTTACTTCAAAGAGCCAATTATTTTTGTGGAATTGACAGTGGGGTTTTGATTATGTGATAAAATAGGCTAATTCTAAATGACAGCATCTCGGCCTCTCTCATAAGATGGTATCTGCTCTAGTGTCCCTGAAAACAATGTTTTCCAACACTGATTCTGGAGACCGAAATGCTCTTCACTGCCCGTCGAGAAATGGGTTAAGTATGTATTTTTTTGTTAAAATAGTAAATATAGTCAATTTAAGGAATTGTCCTTAAAGACATTCTATATTTTCTATATATTTTTGTTTTAAAATGTTTTTCTTTTTTCTCTTAGGAAATGGTTAGTAAATTTCCTCCCCCTCCCTGGAAATTTCTTCCAGTCGACTTTCCCAAGATTCTTGAAATTGCTAACTTCAGCACCAGTAACCTCCTTGGTGCAGTGTCGGTCGGCTTTCCTTTTTATTTCCAGTCCCCTTTACTCTACTTCCCAACCCACCGTGTTTCAAGCCTGCAGCCTACAGGAGATACACAAAGGTCACCTTCTCATCTCTTACCGCACTAGATTTCTCTCTGGAAGATGGTATTTCTCTTGGCAAAATATTACCTTTTCTTCCCCTGTGTTATCCTCTCTTCAGGAGGTTTAGACATTTCCACCCATAGAGTTCAGAAGAGGCCAAATGATTTACTTGCTCCAAGGGAATTTGGGCAGCACTGGCGTTTGTCCTTCAGAGCTATTTCTTACTTCATCATCTCTCTCCCTCTTAGTAAAGCTGAATTTATCATTCAACTTTCCCAACAGGAGAATTTCTCTCTCCTGTGTAAGAAATCTTTGCTAGAGACAAGGTGGCAAATACATTATTCTGTTTCCTTCTAGGAATTTTAATTTGTATATTTAGATGCATAATACATCTCAAATTTTTAAGTTTAATTTCACTTTGTTATTATTTACTATAGTGGTGAGGTCACATGTGTTTTGAAACAATGGCTATAATTTAATGGCTATATAAATTAACAATACACGTCTCACTTGAATCCTGGTGATGGGAGTTTGGAAGGGAACAAGAACGTTAGAAGTTGTGTCCATGTAAATATATTGTTGAATTAAGTATGAGAGGATAGTGTGAAGAAATAGGTTGGGAAGAAGAATCGTTCATGGGAGCTAGGTGTTGATCTATGATAATGAGAATTTGGTAGACAGCATTTTAAATGAATACAAAAACTAGTATTATAAAGTTATCATTTAGAAATATATATATATAAAGTTAAGTGGCAGGAAAATAGAATTTTAAGAATTCTCCTGTTGCTTAGGGAAATGAGAGGCAGAATTTCAATTTTTGGCAGTGAAAACCTTACTTTACATTGACATTTTTGTAGGTATTTCCATATATTAGTTGCTTTTTCTCAAATATTGTTAAAAGAAAGAAAATCCAGCTGGCAGGCTGCACCCCAGTCTGTTGATGAGAAATAATACTTTGAGTCTTTATTACATACATGTTGCTGTGGACTGAATTGTATCTTACCCAAATTCATGTGTTGAAACCCTAACCCCCTTGTGTGACTATTGACCATATTTGAAGACAGAGCCCGTGATGTAGTAAAAAACTTTACATGAGATTATACAGGTGGGACTCTGATCTGATAGGGCTACTGCATTTATAATAAGTGACATCTCCTTCTCTAGCATATGAGGATAAAAGGAGGTGGCGATTGTCTGCAAGTTAGGAAGACAGCTGTCACCAGGAACCCAATCTGCCAATCGTCCTCTAGAACTTCCAGCTCCAGAACCAAGAGAAAATAAAATTCTGTTGTTTACGTCCTCCAGTCAATGGTATTTTCTTCTGGAAGCCTAAACGGACTAGTGCACATGTCATATTTTTGTATTTTTCTCATAATAAACACATTCCATTTTATAATGAAAGTGTATAACTGCAGAAAAGTTATGCTACAAAAGCACTATCTCCATATTTCAGAAATTTGGAAAATTTTAGTCCTTTGTCTTGCATATTTGTGGGTGTATATGATTGAAATCTGTGCTTAACTTACATGTAGTAGTTTTCATATCATATAAGGGAATTTTGTTATTATAAATAATTTTAAGTATAATTTAAATGAGTTTAAATCTTTAGGTGAGTTGGTGTGTTGTGTCATAATTTGATTTGTTTACTGCTGAACATTTTTGTTGTTTATAATTTCTGTCTATTGTGAAAAATCACATGCCAGCTATAGCCAGGCAGGCATACGTGTGGCTTTTTGAAGTTCAATACATTTCCTTAGTGTATGTCTTGGAATTGAACCTGCTGAGCCACAAAGCACAAACATACCAAGAACCTTAAAGTATTCTTGATATATTTGCCAGATCATTAACTTGACAGTCTGATTAATTCACGGCTCTATCAGAAATGTATGGGAAAG
>NW_003853920.1:0-1029 GCF_000181295.1 Otolemur garnettii
CTTTGGATTGACTTCATCAGAGGAATACTTTTCCTTACTCTTACTGGACCTGGCATTGGAGGGAATTTCTTTTTGTTTGTGAAGCATGTGTATCTATTTGTCATGGGTCCTAAGAGAAAAATCATAGACCTTATTCTCATCCAACTGGCTTTTGCTAATGCAATGATGCTTTGTACCAAAGTATTATCATATGCAATGCCAGCTTTCCATTTCAGTAACTTCCTGGGTAATTTTGGTTGTAAAAGCACCATTTATCTAGAGAGGGTGGCTCGGGGACTTTCTATCTGTACCACCTGTCTCCTTAGCATGGTCCAGGCCATCACCATCAGTCCCAGGACCACCTTGTGGAGAAAACTCAAACCACAGACTGCATGGGATGTTCTTCCCTGTCTCCTCCTTCTTTGGATCATTAACATTTCTATAAGCTCTAACTTGCTCCAGTACATCACAGCAGTCAATAGCATAAACACGTCAGATATTAGCACATATGTTAGTTACTGTTATATGCTACCATCTAAGCAAATATTCAGGTGGCTTTTCATCACTCTTATGGCTGTCCGGGATGTCATCTTTCAGAGTGTCATGGCCTGGAGCAGTGGATACATGGCTCTCCATCTGTATAAACATCACAAACAGGTTTTCTACCTTCAGAGCTCCAGGTCTGCAAGAAGTTTCAACCCAGAGATTAGAGCTACTCGAAGTACTTTAATTCTGATGACCTGTTTTCTTTTCTTTTATTGGACAGATTTTATTTTTTCCTTGTATACGGGTTCCACACTTACAACTGATTCTACAATTTTCACTATTAAAGTATTTCTAGAATATGGTTATTCTAGTCTCAGCCCCTTCATGCTGATCAGCAGGGATTCTACCTGGTTAACTGCTGTCATACTCACTGAGAATTTGAGAAAACTATTTTCTTTCTTTCTTTTTTTTTTTTTGAGACAGCACCTCAAGCTGTCCCCCTGGGTAGAGTGCTATGGCATCACAGCTCACAGCAACCTCCAACTCCTCAGCTCAAGCGAGTCT
>NW_003853920.1:2160-4515 GCF_000181295.1 Otolemur garnettii
TTTTGCCTTTTCCAAGGAGTCAGTGTGAGTTCCCTGATGCCACCCTAACCTGTTTCCTCTTTTAGTCACTCCTCCTCCTCAGCTATTGAAGGATATTAAAAAGAACGAGATCCAAGCAGAAACCCTTTTTCTTTTTCAACACCTTTGACATTCTTAGTCCTTACCAAAGAAATTGTTTACAACCTAATTTTAATTATTTACTATAAAATGCTCCTTCAAAAGAATGCTTTTTAGGGTATCCTGAAATGTAAACTGGACAAAGTAATTTGAATTACCATATAGCAGTTGATACATTGAGCTTTATGTTTATCACTTGTTTATTGGAGATATATTTCATCCTTGTGTTCTTAGCAATCTGAGTATTGTTTCTATCTATAAATTACATTTGTCTTTTTACTTGTGAGATAGCCTCATAAGTCTATGTAGTTCTGTTTTCCCATGCTTATTATTTTTAATGAAAATAAAATAATAGAGACATTTTAGTATTGAAAGAAAACAATACAATACAGACTTTTTAACATTAAAATTTAGTATTTTAGAATTCAAAAAGAACAATAAATAAATTTAGGAAGCAAAATCAAATTTTTTTTAAACTTCCTGACTTTATAGCATAAATTAATGCATATAGAATTACTGTTTAGATAGTCTTTAATTTATTAAGTGTCTAAAATTATGTCCTGGTTGTTTCTTTTTAAATTAAAAAAATACAAATTTTTGTAGTTAACAGCTGTACTTTAAATTTCATGACTTTACGCCATAATTCAAACAAGTAGAAATTTATTGTTCAGATGGTCTTTTTTTAGTTGTTTGGGATTCATTGAAAGTACCCAGAATTAGGTTACACTGATTGCATTTGTTAGGTAAAGTGCCTCTTATAATTGTGTTCTGCCCTCAAGAGGAGTGCCATACACTGTGACCCCCACACATCCCCCTCCCTCCTTCTCACTCCCTATCCCCCATTCCCCTACCTCACCCCTAGTGTTAGATCATCTATCGTCTTCATATTAGAATTGAGTACATTGGATTGTTGCTTATCCATTCTTGTGATGCTTTACTAAGAAGAATGTGTTCTACCTCCATCTGACTTAATACAAAAAATGTAAAGTCTCCATCTTTTTCAATGGCTGAATAATATTCTGTGGTTACATATACCACAACTTGTTAATCCATTCCTGGGTTGGTGGTCACTTAGGTTGTTTCCACATTTTGGCCATTGTAAATTGCACTGTGTGAAACAAAGACTGAAACTTGACCCACACCTTTCAACACTTACAAAAATTGACCCCAGATGGATAACAGACTTAAATAATAAGTCTAAGATATGAAATGATAAAAATCTTAGAAGAAAATGTGGGGAAATCTTTATGATATTGGACCTGGGGAAAGATTTTATGACAAAGATGTCACCAGCCATTGCAACAACAACAAAAATTAATAAATGAGACTTAATAAAGCTGACAAGCTTCTGCACAGCTAAGGACACAACAAATAAAGCAAAAAGACAACCTTCAGAAAGTGAAAAGATATTTGCAGGGTATGAATTTGACAAAGAGTTGATAACTAGAACTGACCGACAACTCAAAATTATCAACAAAAAAAGAGTAAACAATCCCTTCTACCTCTGGACAAGAGATAAGAATAGAACCTTCTTGGATGAAGACATACAAATGGCTAACAAACATATGAAAAATGCTCATCACCCTCGATCATCAGAGAAATGCAAATCAAAACCACCCTGAGATATCATCTAACCCCAGTGAGAATAGCCCACATCACAAAGACTCAAAGCCACAGATGCTGGCACGGCTGTAGAGAGAAGGGAACCATTTGATACTGCTGGTGGGACTGCAAACTAGTACAACATTTTTGGAAGGAAGTATGTAGAATCCTCAAAGAACTAAAATTAGATGTCCCCTTTGATCCTGCACCCCATTGCTAGGCATCTACTCAAAGACAAAAAGAATCATTTTATCAAAAGGACATTTGCGCTAGATTGTTTACTGCAGAGTCTTTACTAAACTATTAAAATTATATATATGCTGTTTTTCCAAATTCAAATCAATAAAGAAATTTTATAATTAAAAAAGTTATTTTTAATTTCATGACTTTATTACACAATTAATGCAAATGATACAAATTTGTGGTTTTAGTAATCTCCAAGTTAGTTAATTTTCAAAATTAAATATCATTCTGTTTCCATAGATACATTTTACACATTTTAATCATATTGAATTAAATAGTAGAACCTTAAACACAATTTGAAAACCACTGGCCTAACCTAGCAGTAGTCTTTTTCATCTTATAAAAAACAAACCACTACAGACACTGGTGATTACGTGATTGTGGATAGCTCAA
>NW_003853921.1:0-1046 GCF_000181295.1 Otolemur garnettii
AAAAAAAACTCAATCAGGGCTCAACCTACAGCAGAGTTGAATTAGTAGAATGCTTATCTTTCAAAGTGTTCAACTGGGAGTGCTCAAATTTTGATGCATTTTAGTTGGGTACTAATTAGCGAGTAGCTGACTGCTAAATGGACTGTCACCTTGCCTTTTGACAATTCACTGAAAATTAGTCCCTCGATGTTATCTGAACACAGGGGAAATGGGTTGGGAGGGCTGGAGTTAAAGACGGGATTTCATTTGACACATTTAAGTGAGAACTTTTAGTGTGCTGCTGGTATTTAAGGACTTCAGTAAATGCAAAAGAGGGGAAAAGGTTGGGAATGACAGACAGTGAGTTCTGCTCAGCAGGCCTTGACTCAATAGTCAAAGTATAAATGGATCTAGTTCTTTTTAAATGTTAATAAGCTTTTACACTGAAAGGGATTTCATAGGTAGTCGCTATAATATCAGGCACTGGCCTGTTCTGTGGTTGCCCAGGAAGATCAGATGTTTGAATTACTGTTAATGTTAGTTAGGTGAGAATAAATCTGAAAGAAATGTTTAAAGGTTAATACAAAAAATACCCTTACATTTGGAAAGTAAATATACGGTATTAGTGTTTACTACATTCACATCTGTTTCTTAATCAATGTTATTTTAGTACAGAATTGAATTTTAGTCCACAGTGACCATGACTATTTTAGCGTTAGGAAACACATGATAGGTAAACACAATCATGAACCCAGGTCAGTAGAACAGTTTTCCAGGGCTTAAAGGGTTTCCCTAAAAACATGTTTGTGTTATTCCAGGGTTTGAATCTAAAGTCGTCACATTCTTCCCTAATGTCTCAGACAGGCGGCAAAAGTCAAAGAAACCAAGTGGCGTGAGATGAAGAAGGGGGATGGTATTCATCTGACCCTCGCAAAAATTCAGTGACATTTGTCTTGGCTTCTAGGCAAAAAAGTCAAGCCTATCTCAGGCAGAATTTAATATTTTAGTTATAACAACATAAAGCTGACCCATTTAGGGGTCCTCAAACTTTTTAAACAGGGGGCCAG
>NW_003853921.1:1689-3331 GCF_000181295.1 Otolemur garnettii
GTCACGAGAAGGCGCATGTCCAGCCTAATATTAAAATATACATAGCTATGGAAAACAATGTAGAATGGAAATTGGAATATACAGAAAAACATGGATAGTCATGTTTCTGTATATTTTCTCTTCATATTCCAGGAAAAATTGTAAAGAGAAAGAAAAATACACAACTTTGTTCACAGCTCAACCCAGACCACATTATAACACCATATGACCTACAAAGCTCATATTATATAAGACCAAATATAGAAAGACCTTCTAAAATTAGACTATTTTTTCTAGATAATTATTTAGTTGCTTTCTTAGAGCCAAAAGGACTCCTCCACACTTCATGGAAGGAGGTAGATATTCCTACTCTCCAGTAATGGAAGAAGAGGGCACATATTATATAACCTGGAATAGGTAATGAAGACTGAGAAGTCAGTTAGCCTAAAGCTGGGGAAATTACCTTTCTCCAAACCTGGGGCAAGTAGACACAGATATCTACAGGATTTAGGATTATGAAAATAAACATGGAAATATTACAGAAGATAGGCCCAGAAGTAGTATTGTATCAGGAAAGGTCATGGCATAAAGGAAATGTGTTAACTGGGGTTTGAACCTCAGATCTCTGAGAAAGGTAACATTCATTTTTTTTTTATTAAATGATAGCTGCATACATTAAAGCAATCATGGGGTACAGTGTGGTGTTTTCATATGCAATTTGAAATATTTTCAATTTTATGTTTTCTATATAATGTGTCTTTTCTATTTTCATCAATTAAGAAAAGATTCCAGATTCAAAAGAAATTATAGCATGAGAATATTTACAAAAACATGCAAAATAGCATTTTCTACTCTTTTCTAGAAAAGACTCAAGATTCAATAGAAATTATAGCATGAGAATATTTACAAAAACATTCAAAATAGAATTGCATAAAGGAAATGTGTTAATTGGGGTTTGGACCTGAGATCTCTGAGAAAGGTCACATTTAATATCAATTTTATATTTTCTATATAATGCTTCTTTTCTATTTTCATCAGTTAAGAAAAGACCCAAGATTCAAAAGAAATTATAGCATGAGAATATTTATAAAAACATACAAAATAGAATTTTCTAGGAGAAAAGATTTGGAATGTGCCCAAGAAAAACAAATGATAAATGTTTGAAGTGATAGAGATTATAATTACTCTGATTTGATCGTTATACATCATATACAGTAGAAAATCTGTTAAGTGACCACCCAAGGGACATATGGTGGTGGTCAACATAAAGAACTAAGCCTATTATATTAATATGAACATGTGGTGTACATCTGATATATGAAAATGAGGTCAACTTAAGGAGATGCTCAAGGGAGAGAGGTGGTCAACTATGGAAGTTCTTCTGTGTATGTATCAAAAAATGCATGTACTCTGTAAAAATGTACAGCTATCATGTATCAATAAAAAATAGCATTTTCTGTAAAAGTAAAAGATGGAAAGAATCCAAATATTTATCACCATGAAAGCTGATGAATAAATTGTGGAATATTCCTATAATGGAAGAACTAAATAATTTATTGTTAGAGGACACATGCATGAGGTGAAACTGTAAAGAAAAGCAAAGGATAAGCTCAGAATTTAAAGTAGTGATTAGCTCTCAGAGGAAGGAAAAGGAGTGTGATAA
>NW_003853921.1:3448-4512 GCF_000181295.1 Otolemur garnettii
TTATCTGGACCTTTTCAGAAAAAAATTTGACAGCTCTCAATTCTTATAAGGTATTTATACACTGCTTTATATTTTGCAAAATATTTCATATTATACTTTTTAAAATGTACAATCTAGTTTCTCCTGTGCTGGAAGAAATTAAAGAAAGGGCCAGTTACCTGTGTAACAGTGATCTGAGAATATTTACTCTGGGCAATCACGTGAAATAAAGGGGTACCTTTTTCTTCCTTCGCCAGCTCCACACAGTGACTGCTGAGAAACATAACCTACATTCCAAAGGTTTGGAACAAAGGCTACATACCAGGTGGGTGACAATAATCACTGGAAATAAAGGTTGGCCCCAGGATAATTGATTTCCCTCTACTCCCTGAGAAGGAAGTTGAAAGTGAGTACGAAAGGAAAGAGAGGGCCAACTTCGCAGAGAATAAAGACAAAACCAACACTTCTCTCCATGATTTTCTTTCTCTGAAGACTTCTCCTTTAGTTGGTTTGATGGTTCCCAAGGACAGAAAAGACCATCCTTTTATTTCTCATTTGCCCCTCTCCAGAGGAAGACACTGAATGTGGTGGAATGAGGGGAATGTGGGGGAAGAGTGAAAAATGCCAAAGGAAGATGCCAGAATATATTCTCCTGACCCTTACCCCAATCTCAAGGCTTGCCCCAATTCATATATCCCTTTATCTGTGGAATAGACCCACAGTGAACCAGCCAAGCTCACTGCAATAACATGTGATTAATTAGCCATCACTGCCAACCCAAACACTGTATTGAACTCAAAGATCGTATGACCTAGCAGGAAGAATTCTGTAGCAAAAAGAAGAGGAGGTATGTTTTCTGGGAGTGAGGGGCTGGGTGAGGAGGAGCTCAGTCTTTTTATAATCATCAGTGTGTTCAGGAAAGTGTCCAGGCAATGAGGACACTTACTGGGCCACCCCTTAGAGCTAACAGTAGGAGATGATTTGGCCCTGCCAGTGGACAGTATGAAAGCCCTGTGTTCTGGAAAAATGGATGCTAATAAGAGGGAAATGCACCAAGCAAGGAATAAACTGCCTCGTCAAAACCC
>NW_003853922.1:0-4509 GCF_000181295.1 Otolemur garnettii
CTGTGGCATTACAGCTCACAGCAACCTCCAACTCCTGGGCTCAAGCGAGTCTCCTGCCTCTGCTTCCCAAGTAGCTGGGACCACAGGCACCCGCCACAACGCCTGGCTATTTTTTGGTTGCAGCCGTCATTGTTGTTTGGTGGGCCCGGGTTGGGGATTCGAACCCGCCACCTTAGGTGTATGTGGCTGGCGCCTTAGCCACTTGAGCCACAGGCGCCGAGCCGCTGTTCTGCTTTTCTTCAGGCTTCAGGCCTCTATGTGTGGCTGCCAGTGGATGGCTTCTCTGTCCAAGGTGTACAAGAAAGCCAATGTTATACATGATTCTAGCATCCACACTCTCCAGTAAGGTCTGAATCCCATCTGGGGGGCATGGGAGAGGAACACTTCTAAGTGTGTTCCTTCCTTGGGTCCACTCAGCCTTAGAGGCAGCAGCTACACCTAACATCTGCTATGTCTGTATTCTTCAGAGCTGCTCTGTCCAATGTGGCAGCCCCCAGCCACCACGTGTGTTGCTTAGATCTAAATATAAGTTAATTTAAATGAATTAAAGTAAATATTCAGGTTCTCAGTCACACTAGCTACACTTCCAGCGGTTCCTAGCCACACATGGGGCAATGCAGATATAGAATAGGTCCACCACTGTTCTACCTGACACTATTGCTTCAGAGGTATCATACTAGGTATATTACTGGTTAGTACACTGATCTTTCTTTCTTTCTTTCTTTCTTTTTTTTTTTTGAGACAGAGTCTTACTTTGTCACCACCGTTAGAGCCACCGTTAGAGTGCCGTGGCATAGCTCACAGCAACCTCAAACTCCTGTGCTCAAGTGAGTCTCCTGCCTCTGCCTCCCAAGTAGCTGGGACCATAGGCACCCACCACAACGCCTGGCCATTTTTTGGTTGCAGCCATCATTGTTGTTTGGCTAGCCCAGGCTGGATTTGAACCCGCCAACTTAGGTGTATGTGGCTGGCTCCTTAGCTAGTTGAGCCACAGGCACTGAGCCAGATTCTGCATTTCTAACAAGCTACTAGGGAATGTTGATACTGCTGGCCATGGGCCACACTTCAAGTTCCCAATACAATAGCACTTACTCATCCACAGTTTCAGAGCCAAGGTGAGGGAAAAAGGTTCCCAGCTCAGACATGAAGAAACTCAGATTCTGAGAAAGCTATACAGCCAGTTAGTGACTGACCTGGGCCTGAAGTTTGTCTCCTGACTCCAGTGGTGTGCTGGCAAATGTTTAAAACTGGCTCTCGGGAAGGAAGTGAGAAGACGGGGAATAGGAAGGATCCCTGATTTATAGCAATTGCCAATTTCCTTGGTGTAAATACTCCCACCATGACTGACTCCAAGTTACGTGCAGATAATCACAGAATGGAGGGGTTGGAAGAGATATGCACCATCAGTTCTCCCAAAACAGTACAAGCCAGCTCCAGCATGTCATTGTTTACTACTACTAAGGACACCGTAGCTGCTGGGCTAAGGCTAGGCACCAGCAGGGCCTCCCTTAAAACAATCAGAAAGAAATTCCTATGCTTGGGAATTGATCCTCAACTTACCCAGCCCCTGATCGTGCCTCCGATCCAGATGTGGGGCTGATCGAGGTTTCTAGCGAAACGCTGAATTTCAAGGTTTTCAGGGTATTTGTGGATGGAGACGAGGTGGCCTTTGTAACAGTGATAGCAAATATTCTGCAGAGAGAAGTGAAATAGAAAATTCCTTCTCATTTATCTCAAGTTTCTGAGTCTCTGTACAAGACCCCCATGCCCCTTTTAAGGTTAAAAATAAGAGACCTACTTGTTTCCCTCAATCCTCTTTTGCTCCTTAATTAGCTATCAGGGTAATCTTGTAGGGCATAATAATGTTAATAATAATTATAACCATCACTTACTGAGAGTTTATTATGATCTACGGATTCTTCCAAATACTTAATCCCCACCACAACTCCAAGAGGTTGCGGCTATATATCCTCATTCTACAAATGAAGATACTGAAGCTCTGAAAGGCGAAGCAACTTGCCAAGGTAACACACCAATTAAAGGCAGAGCCAGAATTTAACATGGGTATATCCAATGCCAAAGCTCTTGGGCTAAATCCGTGATTCTCAAAGTGCTATCCCCAGACTGACAAATCATCATCACCTGAGAGTTTGTTATAAATGCACATTCATCAGCACCCGCTGATCAGAAATCGTGGGATGGGGCCCAGAAATCTGTGTTTTAACAACAAGACTTCCAGATCATTCAGGGGTGTGCTGGTCTCTGAGACCCACTAGTCTAAATGAGTAGGGAGCAGCAGGTCAAATCCACTCTCTTCTCCCTGTAGGATAGCCTCCCTGCTACTTACCTCGGCTTCTTTAAATGTCTTGAGGGTCTTCACCAACCGGTAGTGGCAGTCCTTGCACCAAGGACTTCCTTGTAATTGAACTGTGTCCTCTTCTCTGGGGCACTGCAAGTCCTTTCTTAAGGCAGCTGAGTACGACTCGATGGCCACCTCATCCTTGAAGGCATCTTGATAGCCAGAAGCCTCGACCTCTTCTTGCTCTGACTTAATCAGCTTATCAGTAAAAGCCAACTCTCCATCCTGGTCCCCAGAACCATCCAGATCCTGGCCCAGGTCTACCTCTGTCTCTAGGATCTCCAGGTGGGGGATATCATTTTCTGGGAAAAAGAGGTAACCTGCCATCAGGGTGGCTCCCTTCCTCCAGGACCACGGACAGCTCCAAAACCTCACTAAGACTTCCTGGGATGCCATCTGGATCCAGGACTGGAGAATCCAGAGGAGAGATGAGGAGGGATCTCTTGGATCTCTTGGGTCTCTTGGATCTCTTGGATCACATCTACAAGGAGGGATCTCTTGGATCTCTTGGATCTCTTGGATCACATCTACAAATGGACAAGAATCTCACTTCTGGCTGCCACTACAGGTATGTATTTTTGGGGAAAGGAAGCACTTGTGAGAAGTTGGAAGGTTCACCAGCACTTCACTTTAATAGATGGGTGGTGGGAACTTTCTAAGAGCAAGTTCAAGTTGCAGTTCTGAGGCCAGGAGAAATCTTACCAGAGATGAACTGGGAACTGGGACAACTGAAGAGGGGAGGCTGTGGCCTTGGCACCATGAAAGGAAAAAGAAAAGCGTGTAGGAGAGAGGATGGGAGAGGAAGGACAGGACTTACCCAGATGAAGAGCTAAAACTGTCCCCAGCAGGATAAAGGGCAGGAGCAGGGCCTGTTTCATATTTACTCAGTCTTGTCGTGAGGACACAGCTCCACCTTCCTTCTCCAGGCTGTCCTTGTGTGTCTGGCACAGCCCTGGCATAGAGTATAGATACAGTGTTTAATTGGTTGATTAAAGTGCAAACGAGATTGTTTTTTCCTCCTCCAGTGAACAGATCCTAAGCTGGAGGATCTGGAAAAAGAATAGGGGAGGGGCAACTTGGGTGCAAAAGTCCCTTTGTCCGCAGATCTCCATCACCACTCCCAGACCACATTCAGCTCAGACCCCTGCCCTTGAAGGAACAGGTCTGCCCAGGGTCAGAGCTGACTTCACTCAGCCTAGGGAAGGAGGAAGGGGAAGGACAGTAGTTAGCATGGCCCTAAAGACTGGCCTCCTAGCTGTCTGCCGTACAGGGTGCTGCTTCCTCCCAGACCCTAATAAACCCTTTCTCCCTGGACAGCAAGGAGAGACTCACCTGTCAAGAATCTGAGGCCTCCACTCTCAGTGTCTCTGGCTCCTGGACCCCAGAAAGCAGCCCTTTTATTGGGACTTAGGGGAAGTGGGATGATTGCCCCAGGCCAGGGTGAGGGCCAGTGAAGATGATAAGGAAGTTTGCTCAGTCTTCTCACCCTGAGCCCCGCTCTCTACTGGAACTTCAGGGACCCACCTCCTGGGGGCCTTCTGCCTTCTGAGGTGTCTACACACCCTGCTTTTTTTATATTTTTTGTTTTTGTTTTAGAGACAGAGTCTCACTTTATTGCCCTCAGTAGAGTGCTATGGCATCACAGCTCACAGCAACCTCCAAATCCCAGGAATAGGCGATTCTCTTACTTCAGTCTCCAGAGTAGCTGGTACTACAGGCACCCACCACAACGCCCAGCTATTTTTGGTTGCAGTTTGGCCAGGGCCGGGTTTGAACCTGCCACCATCAGTATTTGGGGACAGCGCCCTACCCACTGAGCCACAGGCAACACCCAACACACATCCTGGTTTGCTTGAGAAAGTTATTATTGATGATTTTTATTAGTGCCCAAGTCTGAACAATGCACCTTAACCTCAGAAGCAGCCACTGACTAGTCAATATCCCAGGAAGTGAAGCAGAAATCCTCAAGGCCAGGAGGAGGTGAGAGGAAGCACTTTCTCGAAGCCTGGAGAGGCCACCAGCCCTTCACCTTCACTGGTGGATTACCAGCTTTAGTGTGGCCCACCCTACCTGAGGCAAAGGGGAAGCTCAGCCCTCCTGAGCACTTATCTACCCCGGGTGCTTTGTGTGCCCTGTGTCCCTGACCTTCA
>NW_003853923.1:0-4499 GCF_000181295.1 Otolemur garnettii
CTCTCTGCTATCTCACCTCTTCCCTCCGTCATTCTGGACTATAGTTGTATTTTATCATTCATATGAAAGTGTGAATGATTATATTTTGGTTTCATAATAGTACTGAGTACATGAATTTTTGAGGCAAGAAAGGAATGCCTTATCCATCGTCTACTCACAAACACTGCCCAAGCTGAGTAAGCACCTAACAAATTAAGTACCTAGGAATCTTAGTGGGTTATTGAGGGCAAATCCATAAATATTTATTGAACATCTTTTGTGAACCCAGAAATTACCTCAACCTGTTCAGAGATGACAATACTGTTTGGCTCATACAAGTTATGTAAAGAGAACTTGAAAAATAAAGAAGGCCAATTTGAGAAGGCAGGTGCATATCAGGTAGTAAGTTTGCTGAACATAATCCCAGCTGTGGATCCTGAAGCAGGCTTGCAACTTAGATCCTGCCCTTCTACACCACAATCAGGAGCTGTCCTGCCAACCCAGATATCTGCCAGAATAAACACTCACCCATGCCTTCAGAGGCAGACCTTCCAACATTGGTCTGACTTCAGATATTGAATTAGCCGATTACTCTTCTCTAACCTCTATAAGCTACAGTCCAGGGAAAGTGCTATTCACAAAGAAAACCTGCAGGAGGCATGTCCACTCTTCTTAGATGTAAGCCTTGAGACTTTAGGCTCACTGGTAGACACTCTGCAGTCCTGATTCAGTTCCAGGCTCTCAACTGTGGCCCGAAGCCAGTCCCACCCACCCAAGGAACTGCCCAGTGACCCAGTGGACATTTTCCCAGGAACCTGATCTAGAAGCCACACTCATCCTTATACCTGGACCCTTTATTATTGGATCCAACCATTGACCCTGAAACAGACACTTGACCCAGTGCCACCTCTACTGTCCAAAGTCCTAAAGGCATTTCTATGCATTCAGGAAAAGTTCCACATTTGCCTGCACCCTTCTTAACAGACCCATCCACTGGGAACACTACCGCAGACCCAATAGCAACCATGTGAATCAGTTTCAATCTCACTCAACTGCAATCCCAGCGGCAATCCCATTCACTAAGGGAACTCGGACAGGAAGGTCTTTATTTGCCAAATAAGTCTATAAAGAATATAAGAGGTGTTTGTTTCTTCAGATTCATAGGCACCAAAACAAATACATGAATCATGAAAAATCACACAAACATGATACTATCAATTGAACATAATAAAGTTCCAGTAACTGACGCTCAAAATGGAGTCCTACAAAAGAACTAAAAATGATTAAAGATGCTCAGTAAGATTCAAGAGGACATAGACAATTAAGCAACATTAAGAAAACAAAGCATGAGCAAGTGGCAAGTTTAATAAAGAAATAAAAATATTTTAAAACCCAGACATCCTGACACTGAGGAAAAAAATACCAGAACTGAAATTTTTAATAAATAGCCTCAACAACAGACTTCATCATGCAGAAAAAAAAAATCGTCAAACTCAAATACAAGTTATTTGAACTTAGCTGACTAGAATAACAAAAAAGAAAAAAGAGAGAGAGTGAGGGAGAGAGAGAAAGAAAAAATCGAAGAAAGCAAAGCATGTGACATCTATGGGGTACCAAAAGCAAACAAATTTGCACATTATAGGAGAGGAGAGAGACAAAGGAGAGAAAAACTGATTTTAAAAAATAATGGCTGAAACTTTTCAAATATTGGGAGGAATATGAACATCAAAATTCTTGAAGCTCTAAGCTAGATCAAACTAAAGATTACTCTCAGACACATTATACCGAAACTGACAAAAGTAAAAAACAAGGAGAATTTTAAAAACAAGAGGAAAGTGACTCATCATATATGAGGGAATATCCATGAGGCTACTAGTAATTTTTCAACAGACATCTTGCAAGCCAAGAAGAATTGAGATGATATATTCAAAGGGCTAAAAGGGGGGGAAAAAGTTGTCAGCAAAGCACATGATACCTGGACAAGCTTTCCTTCCAAACGGAAGGAGAATTAAAGACATTTCTAAACAAACAAAACCTGCGGTCTTTCATTACCATTAGGCATGATTTACTAGAAATGCTAAGAGGAGCTCTTAAAGTTGAAATGAATGGATGATAAATAACAACACAAACACATGAAAGTATTAGATTTCACTGTAAATGTAAAAAAATAACTAAATTGAGAATACTGTCATACTATATGATGGTGATAAATTGCTTTTAACTATGGTATAAAAGTTTTCAAAAGGTTTTAAAAATAGGGGCAGGGCCTATAGCTCAGAGAGTAGGGTGCCGGCCCCATATACCAAGGGTGGTGGGTTAGAATCCGGCCCCAGCCAAAAACTGCAACAACAACAAAAAGAAAGGTTTTAAAAATAACTGGTAACTACAATAATTTGTTAATGGAAACACAATATGAAAAAATGGAAAGTGTGATTTAAAAAGAATTAAGGTAATAGAAAGTGTATGTGATCAAAGCTGTTGTTAGTTTATCAAAGCTGTTGTATAGTCTATTAATAGTTACAGGATCTTTAATATAAGCTTTGTGATAACCACAAAGAAAAAGAACTCTAGTAGACACTCAAAAGATAAATAGAAAGTAACCAAAGTAATCCACTATTTTTTTAAAAAAATCAGCATATCACAAAGGATGACAGCAAAGGAGGAAAAAAGCAAATACAAAAAATAAAAATGATTAACAAAATGACAATCGAAAGTCACTATATATTCATGATTACCTTAAACGTAGATGGATTAAAGTTTTGAAGCATAATACCCAGAAAGGCTGAATCAATTAAGGAAACAACAGTATGCTGCCTGCAAGAGACTCACTTTAGTTTTAAGGACACATATAGGCAGAGGGATGAGAAGGATTATTTATAAGAAGGTAAGAAAGTAAGAATAGCTGTACTTCTATCATAAAAATACATTTTCTGTCAAAAGCTGTTGTAAGAGACCAAGAAGATTAAAGAAGAAATAATTGAGGGTACATGTGAAACTTACTAAATGTAGAATATCAATGTCTTAATAACTAAGAAAATGCCATGAAGGCTATGTTAACCAGCAAACCGAATCCATAGCAAATCAGAAACATAATACTCTATGATCAAATAAACATGATTCACCGCATAAACAGAATTAGGAACAAAATCGTATAACTACATCAATAGACACAGAAAAAGCATTTGATAAAATTCAGCATCTTTTCATGATTAAAAAAAAAAAGACCCTCAACAATCTTGGCATAGAAGGAACATTTTTCAAAATAACAGGACCATATACAACATGTATGACAAACTCACAGCCAACATCATACCAAGTGGGGAAATGTTCAAAGCATTTCCTGTAAGAACTGGACTAGGACAAGAATGTCTACTTTCACCACTCACATTCAACAGAGTCTTAGAAGTCTTAGTCATACACCCAAGCAAGATAAAAATAAAATAAAAAGGCAAAAAGTTGAAAAAGAGGAAATCCAGTTATCCCTGTTTGTCGATAATATGATCTTATATCTAGAAAACTTGAAAGACTCCACTAAAAAAGACGATTAAGTTTGATATATGAATTCATCAAATTCATAGGATAAAAAATCAGCATACAAAAATCAGTAGCATTTCTGTACATCAATAGTGATCTACCTGAAAACCAAACCAAGATGGCAATCCATTTACAATAGTTATAAAAAGAGAAAACATGTAGGACTATAGTTAAGCAAGGAGGTCAAAGATCTCCATGAGGAAAACAATAAAACACTGATGAAAGAAATTGTAGGTAACACAAACAAATGGGAAAAGATCTCATGATCATGGATCAGAAGACTTCATATTGTTAGAATATTGCCCAAGGTAATCTACAGATTACAGGTTATCCCTATCAAATATTGCCCAGGGTAATCTACATATTGCCCAAGGTAATCTACAGATTCAAGGTTATCCCTATCAAAGTACCAATGTCATGTTTCACAGAATTAGAAAAAAATCCTCAGATTTATATAGAACCAAGAAAGAATCTATATAGCCAAAGTAATCCTAAGAAAATAAATTTAAAAAAGAAAAAAAACAAAGCTTGGAGGCATTAGGTTATCTGAGTTCTAATTAAACTACAAGTGTAGAGTAATTAAAACAGCATATGGCTGCTATAAATCTAGACATATAGATCATTGGAATAGAAGAGAAAGCCCAGAAATAAAGCCACATATGAGAAAAGGTACAACACAAGGGAGCCCTCTTTCTCTCTATGCACACACAGAGGACTTGCCATGTGAGAACAAAGCCAGAAGGCAGAAGAGAGGCTCCACCAGAAACCAACCCTCCCAGCACCTGCATCTCGGACCTTCAGCCTCCAGAACTATTGCTCAAGCCACCTAATCTGTGGCATTCTGTTATGGCAGCCCTAGCTGACTAATGCAGTAGGTATGTGGATGTTACCTCCTGTAACTTAGATTTATTTCTGAAGGGACTGCTAAGAATGTAATCCCCAAGGTTCCAACAGTCTTTTGACTTTTTGGCTTAGATATCCCTGGT
>NW_003853924.1:0-4492 GCF_000181295.1 Otolemur garnettii
ATTGGAGGTTTGGGCAGGGTGATGGAGTGACTACTGCTCCAGGCCCCTAGAATAGCAGATGGAATTTTTAGGAGTCTTTGTGTTGGATCTGCGAATTCATTTAAGAAAGAACAAACTCCAGAAAAGTCTCTGTGAGGATAAATCAGAGTTTGTCATTTGGGGAAGGTTCTAGGTCTGCAAAGCAAGACTTGATCATGCAAAAGATTCCCAAAGAAAGGAGGTAGATGTTGGCCCTCCTTCCACCTGTTCTCATACCAAATGAATATGCATTTCAAACCAGAAATAAACTAGGTTCTTTGACAGGACTTGGGGCAGCAGGTTTTGCCCCCGTTCGCAGGGTATGTAGTGATAGACTTTGCTTTCAGAGTGCCTGTGGGAAGGTGACGTCCTGCTGGTGGCTAGACTGACACTTACCCACACCTCGCAGCAATACAAAACAGAACATCCTGATTGCCATAGGAGAGTTGTGAGTTGCAAGAATTTTCCAAGAGCTGCCAAAGAGGGGCTGGCACCAGAGCCACCCCAAATCCAATGCCCAGTTTGGCAGACAGGGGGAGAGTCTCACAAGGTTTCGGGGCATGGAGAAGGGGCGAGACCTTGAGTGAAGCAATGGAGACCATGTCTCCAGGTCAGCCCGTTGCCGCAGTGTGAGCTCAGTCTGTTCAGAGCCACAGGCTTCAGTTGTCACTGTTGTAAAATGACTAAAGCCATCTACAAGCTAAGACGCAGGGAAACCACTGGCATGGTCCAGTTCATGCCTGAAAACTTTAGAATCTGGGAGTTTAAGGGCGGTATAAATTTCGCTTGTTGCCAGATTCCCTTGTGTTGTGTGTCCGGGAGGAGAGATGGCTGCTTACAGAAGGCTTTGCAGACATGTGATGCTGAGGTGACCAGGGAGCGATCAGCCACTGAAAGCCCCTGGGGAGTCCAAGACCAGAGAACCTGGAGTTCTCATGTTCATGGGAAAGAGAAAGAGGGGGGCCCAGCTCCAGAAGAGAGAGAAAGACAGAGAGAGAACTCACCTTCCCTCTGCTTTGGGTTCTTCTCCAGTGCAAGGTGACTGGACAGTGCCGCCCACACTGAGGGGTCTTCCTCACCTTCCCACACCAGTCACAGTCACAGTCACAGCAGCTCTCTAGGTGTCCCTTCATGCAGCCGGGCTGACTCCTGGAATAAACCATCGCAATGGATATTGGGCCCACCTGGGTAATCCAGGGTCCTCTCTTCATCTCAAGGCCAGTTAATTAGGACCTTTAATCCCCTGTGCACGTAACCACACGTGCTCTCAGATCCAAGGGATGCAGACGTGAATATATCTGCAGAGCTACTGCTCACCTTTAGCCAAGGTATCCAAATTTCAAACCCTCCCAACTCCAACATTTTAGGTCTCCCTGCCTTGCTTTATCTTTTCTTTTTGGTACTTATCAGTCTCTAACATAGTGTACCTCTTGCTTATTAATTTCTTATCTGTTTCCTTCCTTAGAATGCAATTCCCTTACTAGCAGTGAAGTTCTTTTCTTTTTCCCATTTAGAGTGTCCTGCATCCAGCACAAACACATTCAGTAAGTAAGGGTCTAAGGAGTGAATGATTGAGCCATGGCCGCTGCATTCTCCATTTGCATAAAGTATCCCTGTCATTTGCATAAAGTATCCCCGTCATTTGCATAAAGTCTCCCCGTCATCGATGTGAATCTTGCTTTTTGCCACATGCCCTGGGAGCTCTGGGAGCGGAGGTGGGGCTGATGCAAGCCTCTGCGGGCACATAATGGCAGAGTGGCCAGGGGGAGATTGAGCAGCTGAGCTCTACATTACAGAGAAATAGCTCTTTTCCTCTGTGTCGGAGCAGAGTGTTGCCTGGGAGAAGCTCCCAAGAAGGCAGGCAAGTGCCCCAGAGGCAGCCACACACTGGGCACCCAGGGCCAAGAGAGGGACTGTATTTCCACACCAACGGCAACCCCGAAGTCCTCTCGTACAGTGGCCCTGTTCAAGTTGCTGGCCCAACCCCAGAGCACACAGCTGCCTTCGACAGCCTTTGGTTTTCACACCAGGGTGGGAGGCAGGTGTATTCCTGCTCAGAGGGGTGATAACTGCATAGACAAGACAGCCATGTTTCTGGAAACCGGCACTGATGGCTCTCAAGGAGCATATCCAAATTCCCTTATTTGCCGTAGTAAGGTTATAAGGCTCCCTTTATAAATGTTAGTGTTTAAACATTCCCCTCCTGCAGGTACACAATCTCTTCACTTCCCCGGGAAGGAGAACTGACACACCACAGCAGCTGTCTCCCTCCAGCAGGGGAGAATGATGAATGTCAAGTGGCCCTGTGGTTGGAGTCGGTCCCCACTGACTGGGGACTCCAAACAGCCTGAGTTTGCCTTTTGAAATATCTGATGCTTTTGTTTTGCCAAACACATCAAAATGCTGATGTTTTTCTCAGGAAACATGGATGAAATAACAGTGTCTCAGTTTAGGGCATGTCCTAGAGGCATTTGTGGGGGGCTCGTTACTCATCCAGCCCATCTGCGGGGCAGAAACTGGGGCCCTGAGTAATCTGCGCCTGCCTGCCTGACCCTGCCATCAGCCTCTCCTTGGCACTGTTATCCTGAGACATGGTGGTTCCTAGTCACGCATGTATTTCCTGGCCTGAGATGTCCTCCCTAGTTGGCTTAGGAATCTTCTCTTTTACCTGACCGCCTCCTAATTCATCCTTGTATGTTTCCCCTTAAATACCGATTCCACTGGCAGCCTTTCCCGACACCCTGCGCCATTCCTTATTATGTACAGACACTCTGGAATCCTCGCTTAGCACCTGCCTCTCCCCCCAACAGGGAGACCATGTCTGTCGTGTCCACCACCATCCTGCTGGTCCTCCTCTCCTTCTTGAACCCATAGAGACCCTTGATAGGTAGTACATGATACATGCTGGAATGGTTCGCCCCAAGTTACTACAATTACTAAACGGATAAAGGAAGCCCATTTTCTGATGTCAAATCTCTTCGCTTTTTGGGATGTTTTTGCATCACGTTGCATCATGTATTCAAGCATTCATTCATTCATTCATTGCATGGACATCAGAGCCATTGCCTGGGGAAGAGTGATATTAACAAGAGGTGAAATTATAGGGTATAGTGCAACTATCCTCGTGATAGCCTGGACCAGGCTCTGTGACAATTTTATATGTCAACTTAGCTAGATTGTAGTACTGCTTACCATAGTCCCTGCTCACCCTTGGCTTTGCTTCCTGTGGTTTCAGTTACGCAGTTTAAAAATATTAACTGGAAAATTCCAGAAATAAACTATTCATAAGTTTTCAATTGCTCGTCATTCTGCATAGCATGATGACATCCCAAGCTCTCCCTCTTCATCCTGCCCAGGACACGTGTCATCCCTTCATCCTCTCTATCTACACTCTCCTTGCTGGCTCAGTTATCAGAGCGACAGTCTCAGTATCACAGGGCACGTGTTTAAGGAACCTTTATCTTATAATGCTTAATAATGGGCCCACAGCACCAGAGTGGTGATGCTGACAATCAGACCTGCCAAAAAGACTCTTAAAAAGTGTTTCCTTTACATGAAAAGGTGAAAGTTCTCAACTTACTAAAGAAAAAATAATCTAGTATCTTTAGAAGAAAAAAAAATTCTAAGATCTATAGTAAGAACAAATCTAGCAATGAAATTATGAAGAAAGAAAAAGAAATCCTTGCTAGTTCTGCTGAGCACCTCAAACTTTATCTCAGGTACATTTAATACACATAGGAAGAAACCGTGGTATACATTGGGTTTGGCTCTAATTGTGGTTTCAGACATCCACTGGGGGTCTTGGAACATATGCCCCCTTAGATAAGGGGCCACAATTGATTTAATCAGACTTTCGTCTATGTATGCTGTGAATGTATTTTGTAAATGTGACATTTAGTATTAAGTAAAGCCGATTACCCTTGGCAAGGCAGGCGGGCCTTGTATCATCACTTGAAGGTTTGAAGAGCAAAATCTGAAATGATTTTCCTCTCTGCAGAAGACAGAATTCTGCCTCAAGACTGCAGCATTATCCCCTGCCTAGGTTTCTAATAGGAATTTGGGGTTCGGTGACCTCTACTGTCATGTGAGCCAATTCCTTAAAATACACAGAGGCTACCCCCACATCCTATAGCAGAGTGACAGGCAAGAGGTGGTGTCTGCAGCTGCCTCATGTAATCTTGGCCTTCATCCTCAGTGCCCTGGCTCAACATTTAGTAATAATCTTTAAAATGTACCCCCAATCTGCTAGTACCTCTTTAAGTAACACCACTCTCTAGATGTTTGCTAATGGTTGTGGGGGTATTCCTAGGCAGATAGTTTCACTTCCCTTTAGAAACATCTAGCTACTGTGCCCTAAAACTTAGAAATGTTGACAGAACGCATGGATTGGGTATCTGAGGCAGTGGTCTGAGAGTCAGAACAAGTTGTAGATAGGATAACATGCTATAGGATGACCAAGCAGATTGGAAATCCT
>NW_003853925.1:0-4487 GCF_000181295.1 Otolemur garnettii
ATGGGGAAAAATAGCAAAACCAGGTGAACTATAGTAAGGACAGAGAAGGAATGAGATAAAGATAAAAAGCAAAGTAAATTTGTAAGAAAAAATAAGTCAGTGAACAATACCAGCCATAAAATAAATAGAGGAAAATAGTAAAAATATTGAGGAATGGCTACAGAGAAAGAAAGGTGTTTAGTGGTAGCCGGAGGAGCTGAGAAGTCCAGGTCATCACCTCCCTTGAGGGAAACTGGGTCTGAGGCAGCCGTGAGCCCCCTGGGTGCTATTACATCCCACAGTGGGTTTTCAGGTAGAAGCTCCATGTGGTCCTTCTCTGGACAAACTCTTGCGTGACTACTCTCAGACCTGCAGTGAAGACATTTTCATGGCTAAAGATTACTACAACTCCTGTCCTCACTAGAGAATCCTGCAGGTATACAAAAGGTGCCACATCCCCTCTTCCCCTGACCTAGGAACGCAACACCCTCCATAAAACCGTGTCCCGTACACTCCGAAATCACTCCTTTATCTCACAGGCCACCATTCTGGAAGGGAGTTTTCAATATGTGGCACTTTTTTCAGGCCGCATTTATTGCTCAGCTCGTTTTAGTACTGTCCACCTCCCCTTCAGTAGAGGAGGTATATGGGAGCCTTCTGCACACTTAGGAAAGTTTTCTTAGGGTCTAAAATTATTTAAAAATAAACAGTTAAGAAGAAAAGTCCTTCTGGAGCTTTCCGTAAATAGTGTTTTGAGACTACAATTTAGATTTCCCGCCCAGCAGTCTGTGGCCCACTGAGTGCACAGTGAGCACCAAGCTGACCCCTCACCTGCCCCCAAGGTGGTCCCTCGGGCGTGGTTACTCATCTGTCTCCTCCTTCCTATTCCTGCCTCACCTGGCAGCTCCTGGACCCAATTAGGCATCTTTTAATTTCATTATTATTTTTTCTTTTTTTATGATTTAAGCCATCTTTTTTTTCTTTGGTTTTATACATTAAGGACTAAATACCTTTTCAATAATATCATCTCTTCTTAAATTTTATGCAGAAAAATGTTCCTCTAAAATGTCTTAAAATCTAAAACACAATGGCTTTCACTAAGACAACCTGTAAAAGTTTAAAAGAAAGACATTTAAGACCTCAGAAATCCTTGTAAAAACCTCCCTAAGCATTTCCAAGAGCATTCTAAACTTAGTCCATCATTTTAAAATGACTGTATAATAACACATGTAATTAATAAGAGCTATAATAAAACCTTCTAATCAACTGAACATTTAAGAAGGGGTTTTTAAAGGTTGAATCCTTTGTGGAAATTTAGGGTCACATGTAGTTATTTTCTTCTTGCTCAGGCAACCTTTGACTTGTGATTATTGCCTATTGAAAACACGTCGTATTCCATTTCAGTCATAACTGTCATCTCTTCTTATAAACCGTGTACCACTAGCAACAGAGTGGAGGGTGTCTGAGCAGGAAGGGCCCTTTGTCTGTTTCTCAGTGCTCCTGCTTTGAGGCTTTCTGCTGGGCACAGCTGCCCACCTGCATGATCTGCAGTGCCTGCCATCCCCGTATCCAGACACTCAGAAACACAAACCTCATAGACACTGCTCCTGGGGCATCTGGAGCTTGGAGCAGAGGTTCCCACAGAGAACATTTTACAGCCCAGGACAAGGCAACCTTCTGTCCCTCTAGTATACAAAATTGGTGACAAAATTGGTTGGGGCAGTTTGAACTAGAACTTAAAGAAAAAGCTTCAGCTTTGACACACTGTACATTGCAGTTGTGAAAGTGTGTGCTGAGTAACGGAGGGCTGCCCATGTGATGAGGGTGGCAGGGGCTTCTCCAGAGCCAGATCGTGCTGAGACTCAGTGATGTTTGCTGGGCCTGCAGCTCGAGGCTGAATCTCCTTTCTTAAGGTCATGGCAGAAGTAGCTGATGTCCTAAACTGTCTTGGGATTTACCATTAAAAAGATGAACAAAAACAAATCTTACATTTAACAAACTCTCTATATTTAACAAGCTTTCTATGCCAGGGAAGGTGGTGCTTCCATAAGTGAACAACTGGATATATGGTACAATCCGTAATGTGATGCATCTTCTAGACACACTCTTAGAATGGAAATTCCCAGAATGTCATACAGCTTCCTGACTGTTATCATTCTAATTCCTAATCGGACACACACAAACCAACTCTCAGATCAACTGATTTTCCATCTGTGAACTTTGAGACTAATTAATACCTAAGACTTAACATTTCCCTGTGCAACCGTTAGTCATTGAGCAGGGCGGCACCACCATGCAGTGGTTTGAAACCCTTGTTCAATAACAGATGTGCCAAAGTCTGGGCAGGAGGTTGAGGGCATCTCTGCTAAGATAATGCTGCAGTGCCCTCTAGCCTACAGAGCAGGAGCAGGAAGAAAAACATTTCCCTCCCTCTGCTCATCCCCAGTGGAGCGTCACAGTGTTTGTTATAGGAATGTCACTAACCTTCTATTAAATACTGTGCCCTAAAATGCCTTTCCTTAGAGCAGGCATAGTTGCTTTCTTGAAGAGTCAATGCCTTCTCGTAGAAGGAATGTCCAGGGTCCTCCAGTGTCTACAGGTGCAGAAATGGACCTGGCCGTGTCTGGGGAGTGTTGTGGAGCCTTTTTTTGAATGTTACAAAGTACAGAAGAGCTCAGCTCCCCCTCTTCCCACCCCATTAGAGAGCAGCAGCCTTGAACCCTGCCCCGCCCTGAGTGAGGCCACACGGCAGCTCTGATGCCAACTCAGGGTCACTGATCTCTGACTGTTGTCAGTTACTCCCAGTTTTTCCCCTTTCTTATCATTTTGGGAAAGGAAAAGGTCTATCTTAATTTAAGTTCAGTAAATAGACTTTGAAGAGAAAATTTAGTAAGCTCTAGAATCTTGCTTTGATTATGTGGTATCTGTGGTTTTCCTCCCCATTTCCCTTTCAAAAAGGAACCTGGGAAAACTAAGTAAGAATTTCATTAAGCAAGGCCCACAATATATTTTTCTGGAGTTTTTTTTTCAATAAATGGCCTTTGTCTTTCTTTAAAATCTCTAATTGTAGAACAGCAGCACATAATTCATTTATCACTAGATAACCTTGGAAGTTTTCTTAAAAGGTAGCCTTTTTCTGATTGTAGAAAGCATTTAATGGGAAAAGGACTCCTGAAGTATTGCAGTACAGATGCTTTAACTTAAAAAAATATACTGCAGCATATTTACCCTCTGCCATAAAGTGCTGTACTGAATAATTAAAACAGAACTAGAATTGTCAGAATAAATGATAACCATGGGTTGTGGTGCAGTGCTCTGAATTTTTTCATGCTTTTTTTGCATGTTGATTTGCATAGCATAGTAATAGGCAAAGGATTTCCCAATCATTAAGTGTGAATTAACAAGAAAGTATTTTTAATGGGTATTTTGGTCTTAGTTCAAAATTTGGCCAGTTATTTAATTCTATACCCTTCCCTTGCATTTATGCAAAAACATCCTTAAATAATAAATTTTAAAAGGTAGACAGATCGCAACTCTATGCTAATCAAATTTGCCAATTTACTTTTTTCACATAGACGTGAAGCTTTCCCCAGTACTCAATTTTGAGCATTAAAGAAATAAGTATTTCAGAGGGAACATGTATCTTTACCATTAAATAATTCAGAAGTAGTAAACACAGTGTACATTTAAGGGTCTTTATATTTCATCTTGAAATGTAAGCCCTTAAAACAATTATGTCTATTTTTCTTATATCCAAATATGTTAAATGTCTTCTAAATGAATTTTCCCGGAAAACTGACTTTCCTGGGCTGAGTTGTTGGCACAGAAAATCCCACCTCCCTTTCAGTCTCCCTCTGTCTGTCTCACCACATCCCACCATGGCCTCTGGAGACTTCAGTGATGGGACAGGTCGTTTTCACCAGTGGGCTCTTAGTTGGAGATGAAGAACAGGAGGTGGGGAAGAACATAGGAGGGAGACTGCTCAGGTGGTCTGGGCTATGATGTTGGCATCACTCATGCTCACCCCATCCCAGGGTCTCTTCCTCAAATCATCCCTCAGGCAGGTGTTTCTTGAAGGTCTGTGACAAGTCACATTGTGAAGCAACAAACATTTTTTGCCCATGTCTGCTGCCACTGGTGTTCTCATTTAACCTCACAATGTATTAATACAATCAAATTATGCTAAATGTATGAGCCTGAATGCAAAGCAATGAACTGTTGAGAGTGGAAAAGCAGGATGCAGTGGGGAGGTGGGAGGCGGGAGAGTCGAGCATTTCATGAGTGGTACTAAGTACCAGGTGGCTGACATATGTCCTCTGGTGGAGTGACATCATCATCAGGGTCTACTTTCTCATGTGGCATGTGAAAAATGGGAGTTGCCCAGGGGGTCACAGACAGATCTTGGCTCAGAAGGTTATGCTTTCTGCCGTGTACATGTCTCAGAAGGGCCATCCCGCAGGACAGAAGCCATGTGCACATCTCAGGAGGGCCATCCCAACAGGACAGAA
>NW_003853926.1:0-2645 GCF_000181295.1 Otolemur garnettii
GATGACCATCCTCTTCTAGCCTGAAAGGGTTCAGCCAAGAGATCTCCAGTCATCCTAATACTCTTCCCCTTGTAGGTTATGGTTTTCTTACATCCAACTGCTGTCAGAATTTTCTCTTTCATCTTAACGTTGGTGAAGTTAATTATGATGTGTCTGGGGGATGTCTTGTTTGGATTGAGTCGTGCTGGGGTTCTGAACCTATGTGCTATCCGAATTTCAGAATCTCTTGGCATGTCTGGAAAGGTCTCTTTCATAATTTCATGAAGAAGAGCCTCAGTGTTTTGTGAACCAACTCCATCACCTTCTGGGATTACTTTAAGGTGAATATGAGTTTTCTTCAAATTGTCCAAGAGTTCTCTGAGAGTGAGATCTCTTTTTGCCCTCCATTTCTTTTGATCTTTGCATTCCCGGGCTTCTTCAAAAGCTTTGCCTTTAAAGTCAGAGATCCTTTCTTCTGCCTGTTCCACTCTGTTATGGAGGTATTCTACCGTGTCTTTCAGATCCTTGAGGGCTGTAACCTCTTGTCTCAGAGTTTCAAAACCTTTGATCATTTTATCTTTGAAATCGTTGAGTTCTTCAGACATAGTTGAATAATTTCTTGAGATATCTTTTGAATAATTTCTTGCAAAATCTTTTGAATAATTTCTTGAACTCCTAATTCCTTCTTTTCTTCTATTCTGTTAATCTTATTTGCTATCCACATTCTGAACTCGATTTCTGACATCCCAGCCATTTGCTTGTGGATGGGGTCTTCAATTGTGTCTGCCCCATTTTCCTTGGAGGAGATGATCTACTCTGGTTATTCGAGTTGCCAGAGTTTTTCCGCTGATTCCGCCCCATGCTGAGTTGAACTTGTTTGAAGGCCTTATCAGAACCGTTCAGTCAGTAGCTTCCACTGGAGAAGGAGCTGGCCTCTTCTGGTTGCCCAGAGACACAGGCAGAGTGTGTCTGTTGTCTTCTCCCAGTTCTCAGGTTCTGGGGCAACTGGTGTGCAGTGGAACGGTAAGAGCTGCACGGGAGTGTGCATGGCCAGATTAGACCTCATTCATCCTGCCAGGGTGACTGGGGAGCAGGAGATAGATAGCAGCTAGATCAGTCCTAGTTCGGCCCCTCTGGGGCAACTGGTGGTACAGGGGAACTGTAGTAGCTAGATCAGTCCTAGTTCAGCACCCTGGGGCAGCCAGGGGGTGGTGGAAGGTCAGCAGTAGCACAGGGTAAGTGAGCAACCAGATCAGTCCTAGTTCAGCCCTGCCAGAGTAGCGGGGGGGAGCGAAGGACTCCTTAACTGTCGCCCGTTTGACGCATGTGGCACTAGCAAGCCGATCTGTGACCTCCCAGTGCAGGAGCCCGGAGGAGAGAACTCCCCCACTTTCGTCCGTGGGACGTACATGGCTCTAGCAAACAGTTTTCGGCCTGCCCGGAGTGGTATACCCCTCCACCACCACCTGCAGGGCACTCGTGTATGTAGTAAGCAGTTCTAGGCCCACCCAGCTTGGGTCCCTGGAGTGAGGAACTTCTCCCCTGGCCCCCGTGGGGTTTGTGTGTCTCTAGAAAGCTGTTTTGGGTCTACTTGGAAGAGAGGACTCCTCTGTCACTGCCCATGGGATGCCCGCAGCACTAGCAAGCAGTTCTGGGCCTGTCCAGATCTGGAGCTTGGGACAGGGATCTCCTCTACCACCCATGAGGCATGCGACTCTAACAAGCTGTTTTGGGCCTGCCCTGCTCTGTGAGGGCAAAGAAACCCACCCAGCAAATGGGTTAGTCTGGGATGGTTAATACCTCCTTCCCCACCTTGCCCCGAGTCACTCGTAATCCCCCAGGTCTGTGACCCTATTCACTCCAGTAGGCCACTGCTCCCTGGGTTTACCACTGGCAAAATCAGCCAGAAATCTGAGTTCGGCAGGGGGGGCCTTCCACTTTTAAATTAGGCTTCTGTCCAGCTAGATTTCTCTGCAAGTCCTTTCATTCAGCTCTGGGCAGCAGACAAATAGCAATTTACACTCATGTGTCAATTCTAGCCTCTGCCTGCCCACTGCCTTTGTCTCAGGGGGATTATATCCTGAGGGCTGGTGCTTCACCCACAAAAGTTCTCTGCATTTTACCTGTGGCTGCTGTCCACAACCTCTTTTTGCCCAGAGAAACAAAGCTGTAATGGCTTCAATTTGTATCTCAGGATTCCACTGTTGCTGTATTGGAGTCCCCTGAGCTGATTTTCTTCTCCTCACGACGGTACGACAATCAGCACAGAACAACACCAGCCCTTTCCCCCTCTACTTCTCTCAAGGAGATGCCCAAGAATCTGGATTCCATAGGTAACAAACTTCCAGACCTTGGATTGGGTGGGTGGGGACTCCTTGGAGTTCAGTCTTACGGGTGGGGAATATATACAGTTTTATACAGCTTTACAGTTTGATGCCTGGCCGGAGGGTGCTGTGGCACGCCAGCAGGGGTAGGAGGTCCAGTTTTTAGGGGACCTCTCCCGTGGGATAGGGTGGGAAGAAGTTTGAACTCTGCTCGCTTGTATGCATGGAGTAAACTGTGAGCCCTTGTTGTGGGGTAGGGGTTTCCCATCCACTTGGTGGTGGATTTTGTACCTTTTTGTTGTATTTTTGGGGTCACAGCTCACCTCAGGAAGGTTGAAGTGC
>NW_003853926.1:2731-17656 GCF_000181295.1 Otolemur garnettii
TTGTTAAATAGGGAATCTTTTCCCCACTCAATGTTTTTAATTGGCTTGTCAAAGATCAGGTACCGGTAAGTAGTTGGATTCATCTGTTGGCTCTCTATTCTGTTCCATACATCTACCTCTCTATTTTTGTGCCAGTACCATGCTGTTTTGATCACTATCGGATTATAGTAGAGTCTGAGGTCTGGTAGCATGATTCCTCCTGCTTCATTTTTATTTCTGAATAATGTCTTGACTATTTGAGGTTTTTTCTGATTCCATATAAAATTAAGTTATTATTTTTTTGAGATCTTTAAAGTATGACAATGGAGCTGTAGTAGAGATTGCATTGAAGTTATATATTGCTTTGGGTAGTATGTCAATTCTTCCTAGCCATAACCATGGCATGTTTTTCCATTTAACATTTTCAGCTATTTCTTTTCTTAGAGTTTCATAGTTCTCTTTATAGAGATCTTTTACTTCCTTTGTTAGGTACACTCCCCAAAATGTCATCTTCTTTGGCACTACTGTAAACAGAATAGAGTTCTTGACTGTTTTTTCAGCTTGACTGTTGTTGGTATGTATAAAGGCTCCTGATTTATGAGTGTTGATTTTGTAACCTGAAACGCTGCTGTATTCCTTGATCACTTCTAAGAGTTTTGTAGTCGTATCCCTGGTGTTTTCCAGGTATATAATCACATCGTCTGCAAAGAGTGAAAGTTTAATCTCTTCTGATCATATATGAATACCCTTGATTTCCTTTTCTTTCCTAATTGTGACGGCTAAAACTTCCATTACAATGTTAAAGAGCAATGGAGACAATGAGCAACTTTGCCTGGTTCCTGGTCTGAGTGGAAATGATTTGAATGTAATTCTATTCAATACAATATTGGCTGTGGGTTTGCTATAGATGGCCTCTATTAATTTAAGAAATGTCTCTTCTATATCAATTTTCTTAAGTGTTCTTAACAAAGTTTTGGATATTGTCAAAAGCTTTTTCTGCATCAATTGAGAGGATTATATTTTCTTTGCTTTTTAATTTGTTTATGTGATGAATTATATTTTTAGATTTGCATATGTTGAACAAGCCTTGAGATCCTGGGATGAAACCTACTTGTTCATGATGTATAATTTGTTGGATGTGTTCCAGGATTTTGTTCATTAGGATCTTGTTGAATATTTTTACATGAATATTCATTAGTGATATTGGTGTGTAATTTTCTTTACTTGTTGGATCTTATTCTGTTTTGGCGATCAAGGTGATATTTGCTTCATAGAATGTGTTGGGTAATATTCCATCTTTTTTTTATACTTTGGAAAAAGTTGAGAAATATAGATACTAGTTCCTCTTTAAAGGTTTGGTGGAATTCTGACATGAAGTCATCTAGTCCCTGGAGTTTCTTTTTAGGGAAAGTTTGTATAGTTGATGCTATTTCATAACTTGATACAGGCCTGTTCATCATTTCCACTTCATTCTGACTAAGTCTTGGAAGGTGGCCTGACTTCAAGCATTGGTTGATTTCCTTCAGATTTTCATATTTCTGAGAATAACATTTCTTGTAATATTCATTAAGGAGTTTTTGAATTTCTGAGGGATCTGTTGTTATTTCATCTTTACCATTTCTGATCAATGAAACTAGAGATTTTACTCTTTTTTTCTTGGTTAGGTTGGCCAAAGGTTTCTCAATTTTATTGAACTTTACAAAAAAACAAGTTTTATATTTATTGATCTATGTATAATCCTTTTGTTTTCAATTTCATTTAATTATGCCCTAATTTTGATTATTTCTTTTCTTTTGCTGGGTTTGGGATTGAAGTATTCTTCCTTTTTTAGCTGCTTGAGATGTCCCATTAAGTTGTTCACTTCCTCTCTTCCCGTTCTCTTTAGGAAGGCTTCCAGTGCTATAAATTTCCCTCTTAGGACTGCCTTTGCAGTATCCCAGAGGTTCTGATAGCTCATGTCTTCATTATTGTTTTCATTCCAAAAATTTGGCAATTTCTTTTTTGATCTCGTCTCTGACCACCTATCATTGAGCATATGGTTATTTAGCTTCCATGTTTTTGTAGGAGTCTGCAGATTACTGTTGTTACTGAATTCACCTTTTATTCCGTGATAGTCTGAGAAGATGCATGGAATAATTTCTATTCCTTTAAATTTGCTGAGGTTAGCCTTGTGACCTAAGATGTGGTTGATTTTGGAGTATGTTCCCTGGGCTGATGAGAAAAATGTGTATTCAGTTTTGTTAGGATGAAATGTTCTGTAGATGTCTGTTAAATCCAAATGCTGAATGATTAAGATTTAATCTAAAATGTCTTTCCTAAGCTTCTTCTTGGAGGATCTATCCAACACTTCCAAAGGAGTATTAAATTCTCTGACTTTGATGGAACTAGGAGAAATGAAGTTGCTCATGCCTATCAGAGTATCTCTTATAAATTGAGGTCCATTATGTTTTGGTGCATAAATATTGATAATTGAAATTCATTGTATTGAGTATTACCCTAAGAAACATAAAGTGTCCATCTTTATCCTGGCTTCCTTTTGTTGGTTTAAAGCCTATTGTATCTGTGAATAAAATTGTATCACCTACTTTTTTCTGCTTTTAATTTTCCTGGAATATAGATGACCATCCCTTCACCCTGAGTCTATATGTATGTTTTAAAGAAGATGAGATTCTTGTATCGATCAGATATCTGGCCTGAGTTTTTGTAACCAACAGCCAACCTGTGCCTCTATAGAGGACAGATTAAGCCATTCACATTAATTGAGAATATTGATAAGCCTTAAAATTTTGGGTATCAAGTTTTTCGAAAGTCCAGTGGACATTTTTAATCCTTTTGCCATTGTGGAAGTTGGAATTTGATCAAAAGTTTCTGAGTGAGTTTACTTTTGTGGTGGAGGATTACACTGGTCATTATGGAAGATAGGTCTGAGAATATCCTGGAGAACTGGTTTAGTATGGCAAATTTCTTCAACATGTGAATGTCATTAAAGTATGTAACTTCTCTATCATAGGTTGTACTCAGTTTAGCTGGATACAGGATCCTGGGGTGAAAGTTATTTTGTTTTAGGGGATTTTAAATCAATGACCATTCTCTTCTAGCCTGAAAGGTTTCAGCAGAGAGATCTGTGGTCATTCTAATATTCTTCCCTTTGTGGGTCATGGTTTTCTTGCTTGTAGCTGCTTTCAGAATTTTCTCTTTCATATTAACTTTAGTGAAGTTAATTATGATGTGCCTGGGGGTTGTCTTATTTGGATTGAGTCATGCTGGGGTTCTGAAAATGTCTGCTATCTGAATTTCAGAATCTCTTGGCATGTCTAGAAAGTTCTCTTTCATAATTTTATGAAGAAGAGCCTTCGTGTTTTGTGAAGCTACTTCGTTACCTTCAGAGATTCCTATTAGGCAAATATTAGCTTTCTTTCTTCAAATTATCCCAGAACTCTCTGAGAGAATGATCGGTTTTTGCTGTTTATATCTCTTCCTCTTTGAGCGCTTGAGCATGTTTAAAAGCTTTGTCTTCAATGTCAGAGATCTATTCCTTCTCTTGCTCCATTCTTTACTGAAGGATTCTACTGTACTTTTCAGATCTTTGAGTGATGCAAGCTCTTGCCTCAATGTGTCAAAATCTTTGGTCATTTTATCTTTGAAATTGAATTCTTGAGACATCTTTTGAATAATTTCTTGAAATTCTAATTCCCTCCTTTCCTCCATTCTGTTGATCTTATTTGCTATCCAGGTTCTGAACTCAATTTCTGACATCTCAACCATCTGTTTATGGGTGGGATCTTCAGTTGCATCTGCCACATCCTTCCTTGCAGGGGTTGATCTACTCTGGTTATTCATGTTACCCGAGTTTTCCCACTGATTTTGCCCCATGCTGAGTTTACACCATTTGGCTAGGTGAGCAGATAAGGAGAAGTTTGTTTGGAAGCTCCAGGAGTAATGATTAACTAGTCCTTTTCCCCAAGGCTGGGACTGGTGTCTGTACCCTTTCCCCTAGAGCTTTGCCAAGGACTTGTACAGTGCTATGGCCTGAGAAACTGGGGGCCTGCTTTGTGTGGTGGGGCTAAGTGTCTCTGTCATATTTTCAGCTGGTCTCTGTTCTACCCTAGTAAATCAGTTACTCTGGGTTGAAGTCTCAGCTATGGAGAAATACCAGCAATTAAATCACCTCACTGCCCCACAGGGAACAATTGGAAACAAAAATCACACTTTTTCACAACCACACACCCATGGTACCAATTTGGATAGTCCTCGGTTGACTGACCCAGTTCAAGGGGTCTAAATCAATTGTACTACTCAGTCCACATCTTAGGTGGGGAAGTTCAAAAGGTCTCTGGGAAATAGATAGCAGGGTTCTGCTGGCAGCTCAGGTATGACTGGCTCAAGTGCTCCGTGAGATCAGAAGGACCAACCCAACAAATCAATTAGTCTGGGAAAGTTGATGACTCCTTCCCCACCTTGCACCTTTGTCACACCCAGTCACTGGTAACCCCCTGTAAACCAGTTGTCTAATAAGCAGATGTGGCAGGGATTTATGTCTGCCAGAGTCAAAGTAAAGTCAATGCCTCCTCTGCTCAGTTACCACTCTTTGTTGCCAGCCAGCAGAGTGAGCTGAAGTCTGTCTGTCTCAGGCACTCAATGGCAGCTGGAGAATGTTCCACCTGAAGTCCATCTAGACCTGAGGATATACAGACAGCAAAATAGATTCTCCCTCAATCTCCTTTGTCTCCACTCTTCCGTAGCTCTGAAATCCCTATAGCATGAGGTCTGGTTCCCTCTGGCAGACCACAGAATTGGGGAGGTGACTCTCCAAAGTTAGACCCCAGCAGGGTCACTGTATTAATGCTGATGTTGGATGAAAGGTGTCTCCAGTTGGGTTCATGCACCTCAGCAGCTCCTAAGTCTCCACCCGTAGCGCAGAGACCCAAGCCTCCACCCGTTGAAATATGTTTCCAAGGAATTGTGGCTTGCCTTGACAGGGGAAATGTACATTTATCTATCTCTTCTCTAAGCTCGGCTCCCTTCCTTCAGCTACGTTGGGTTCTTTTGGCCATTCTCTCTGCCCCTGGACTGGATTTTGTGTTGAAAACTAGCTCCAGTCAGCCATCATCCACCATTCCCCCATGTTCTTATTGAATGTGAAAATTGGAGCTAGGGAAAATAGCCAGCCCGAGGATTTAGCAAAGCACAAAACACGTTGAAACCACACAAACAAATAAATAGACAAAAAAGCATACAGAGATGCACATACAATCAGAAGCAAGTAAACAAACAGATAAAGACAACAACAGAAATAATAGTAATTATAAACTGATAGAAAAGAAAATAAGAAACAAACAAAAACAAAACAAAACAAAAACAAAGACAAAAAACCCCAACGCTAATAGTCTGATGTAAGCACTCTTAGCAACCATAAGACGGGAAGGAGAGAAAGAGAGAAGAAAAAAGAAAAATAGTATTAATAAAATAATAATAAAAAAATAGAAAAAAATTTTAACAATACCTCCTACCAGAAAAGATGAGAAAGAGAAAAAAAAAGGGGCACCACCAACTAAAATATTATTCACATATATATACATACATACAGCTATACGTATGACTTAGGGATCAACTTCAGCGGGAATATATTTATGTTGCAATATAGTTTCTGGACAGCAGGTGGGGCCATGAGTTGTTCTCAGGCTTATACCTATTTCTCAGTTTACACTGTTTTCTTTGATGGTTGCCTGGCTACCGGCTCAGTGCTCAGATTATGCTGGAATGTTGGTGCTGCTGATTTCAAAAGGAATCCTTTTTGGCAGACTGCACAAACTCGTCCCACAACAGTTCCTGCTAAGTGTGGGGCATCCTGAACCCATTTTAGGGGCAGGATGGCTGCCTGCAGGCGAGACTCCACTCCTCGCACCCGGCCCTCAGGAAGAGGTGCTATGCAGATGCCATCTTTGAACTCTCAAAACATGTCTGCTTCCTGACTGGTCCAGCCTCAGCTGTCCTGTTCCACACTGCACCCCTATCTGCCCTCCAAATTCGGTGCAGAAGTCCACTCTTCACCAGTTTTTCTACTCAACTCCTAGTTTCCCCTTGAACTGGAAATTGTAATCTTCCTTGGGTAAGGGCCTGGTTGCCTTTGGCGCCCTCTGCTTCTGCGCCAGAGCCCAAAGACTTTTAAGTAGTCTTCGTGGGGGAGGGGCTGGCTGTCACCATTTCAGAGCGAGGCACTTAGACTTTTCAGTAATCTCTGTGGTGGAGAGGATGGTTGCCGCTGGCGCCTGCAGCTTTAGCATGGGGGCACAAAGACTTCTCAATCAGACTCCACAGCTCGGGATCACACCTTGAATCCAGCAATCCACTAGATCACTGCACTCCCCAAACTGCCAGTCCACCTCTACTATTCCCTACCAGGAATGATCCAGCACACACAATCACACCTGCTATTTTGGGATACCTGAGCTAAACTTGTATCCCGCCTGCCATCACAGTCTGCCTCCTAAACCCTTGCTTTTCTGTTAATTTCACCAATCTCAGAATAAATAAATAAATAAATAAAAATCTTCACTGGGAGGTTTCACAAGTTCTCCCTGCAGAAGTTCCCGTGAAGTGTGGGGTATCCTGGAGCAATTTTGGGTGCAGGATGGCTGCCTGCTGGTAGGATTCAAATGACCACACCTGGCCCATGGGAGAAGATGGCTGTGGCTGTCATCATCTCTATAATTAACAAAGTGTGTCTGTTTCCTAAATGGGGTTCTTTCCCCTCAATTTTCTGTTCGGCTGCCTAGACCCCTGCCACCCCAAACACGGTCCAAACGGCTTCCCTTTCTGGTCGCCAAATTCCATTCAGGAGTCCACACCTCACCAAACTCTCCACAAAACACCCAAACTCCCCATGAATTGGGAACTGTAGTCCTCCATGGGGGAGGGGTTTGTTGGTACTGCCTCAGGCCGCTGCCCACTGGCCTCTGTGGCTGGTGCTGCTTCAGCAGTGGCCTGAAACTTCTCTGCCAGACTCTGGGGATCTGGGTTACAATTCGAGTCCAGCAGTCCACCACCTTCCTGCACACCAAACAATGCTTGTCTGCACCAACATTCCACACAAGGAAAGATCCAGCCCCCTCCCTTTCACCTGAAACTGTGAGAAGATTTGAGTCAAAGATCCATCCTGGCTGAAATCTTGTTCCACTCCCCCACCCCCAGTTTGGACTTTAAAGAGCAGAGCTGCTGACACCTGGATAAGACTTTCTTTTTTTATTTCCTTTTCAATACTTTAATTCAGTATAATTTAGTCTCCATATTATTTTCTTATTTGAGTATATTTCTTCTCCCTCTTGAATTTTGTTTTTCTTATATTTTTTATTGTACATAGATCATGAATACATTTATGCCATTATGGGATTCAATGTGTTGATTATTTTGTACAAATTTCATTGCTTACATCCTACTAATTAACAGAGCCTTCACCTTATTTACCCAATTATAGTGTTAAGACCTTTGTGTTCTACACCTGAAAGATCCAACTTGTATTTGCAATATGCTCCATAGGTGTGATCCCCCTATTAACCCTCTCTCTATAGACCTACCCCCTCCGTCCCACTCCCCGTCCCGCCTTCATCCTAGGCTATAGTTGTAAGTCATCTTTCATATGAAAGTGTGATTATAAACTGGTTTTATGGTAGTACTGAGTACATTGGATTTTTTTTTCCATTCCTGAGATACTTTACTTAGAAGAATATTTTCCAGCTCCATCCATGGAAACATAAAATAAATCAAGTGTCTATGTTTTCTTAATTCTGCATAGTATTCCATGGTATAGATATACCATAATTTATTAATCCATATATGTAGGGGTATAGCCCCTCACTCTCAGACATGGCAGTTTGGCCTCATGTGCTCCCCATGGAACATGGAACTAAGATGGAAATTCCCTTATTCTGAGAATATGCCCGGGCCTGCTGAAAAGCAGAAATGTTTTTGGAAAGGAATTTTCCGGAGGACCACACCAGGTCATAGCTGGTGGCTAAATACCTCTGTTCCTTTCTCCTCAGTAACACAATAATTGTTGGTCTTAGTTCAAGGAAATGGGCCTACAGAACCGACAACCTTGCATCTTTGTGATTCATCCCCAAGTAAAATGTTCTTAATTTGTATTAACTGTATACGTGTTCAGCAGTAATTGTATTGAATTGGAATCTTTATGGTAGTTTCCCTGATCTTACTTTGCTGTCTTAACTTTTTGATATTTAAACTTTTATTGGATGTTTTAGAGTATATAAGAGATTCAATAAAGATAGGTGGTCGCAGAATGCCGGAGCGAGCTTCGGCCTCCTTCTCAGATTAATCATCTCGCTTGCAGTACTACCTCTGCATCACCAAACAGTCAGCCCCAGGAACAGTAACATCTGGTGCCATGAGCAGGATAGACTGGACCAGGACCTGTTTGAACTGTTCACAGAGCTTCTGTTCACCTACCTTAAGGTAAGAAACACTGGGAACTGGCAAGATCATGAGGGTTCTACTGAGCCTTTAAGTACTCAGGACTCTCCACAGGGGAAAAAGAAAAAAGGGACATTCAGAAAAAAAATGGGGGACATTCAGGAATTTAAAAAGGGACATTAAATCAATCAATCATAGGTAACTCTTCTTCAGTAGTAGAGGATGAATATATTCAGTTATTAAGAACTTTATTAGCTCAGTGCCTGTGGCTCAAATGGCTAGGGCGCCAGCCACATACACCTAAGGTGGTGGGTTCGAATCCAACCTGGGCCTGACAAACAACAATGACGACTGCAACAAAAAAGTAGCTGGGTGTTGTGGAGGGCACCTGTGGTCCCAGCTACTTGGGAGACTTAAGCAGGAGACTCACTTGAGTCCAGGAGTTGGAGGTTGCTGTGAGCTGTGATGCCACAGCACTCTATCCAGGGGGACAGCTTGAGACTCTGTCTCAAAAAAAAATAACTTTATTAGATACTATAGGTATCACTGTTAAAACTCACACTTTCTGCCATTTATTTGCTACCATTATTGTTATTGGTTTTCACCTGACTCTCAGAATCAATTGAATTTAGTGGTATTGAGGCAAGAAAGTAAAAGCAAAGCTAAAAGAATCTATCCTAGCCGCTCTGTGTAGGCCTCAGCCAAGCCACAGGCATTTCTGCTGTCTGTGTTTTTCTCCCCTGACATATGCGGGGCCTAGATTGTAACCTAGTAACTTCCTTGGGTTTCTGTTGCCTTTGGGGCAGGTGGTCTGACTGGTCTCAAGGACGAGGGTGAATCTGACCTTCCCCCTTGAGCCCGGGACCTTGAGGATGATGTCATGTCTCTCTGTCTTATGACCCTGATGTGCACTCTCACCCTGAAAGGTGGATAAAAGCGAGGCAAGAGATTGAGTCAGGGGGCTCGGTTTTGGGAAACACGTGGTGTTCTGAGTACCTCTTGCCAAACAAACCTGCTTCCTCTAATCAACTGGTGCCTAGAGTCTTCTGTCTGCATCGGTTTCCTGCTACAGTATGGGAAAAGATAGGAGTAGATATGAAGTGTTTTCATCAGCAGGGAAATAGTATAGGCAAAGAAATTTGGGCTGCATATAATTTGGTCAAAATTGCTTTAGAATCTTTTGTAAATGATAAAGGCTCACCCTTCTGGGTCCAAATTAGGTGAACCTGAGGAACCTATTCCTGATTTAACTAAGATCTCTTTGACTGATGAAAAACCCAAACCTGAGCCTAACAGCAGCAATCCTGGGAGCACTCACTCTTTGGGAGAGGATGAGGGAGAAGGCGATGTTCCTCTCTCCAATTCCCGCCAGTCATTACAAAATAAAATGTCTAGGTTAAAGGATTTCATTAGAGAATGTTATGATATGATTGATGGTGCCAAACAAAAGCTTTCTGTCCCACCAGCACCATCTACTGACATGTTTGCACTGCTGCCTCCAACTACGCCCCTGCGGCCATGGTGGCAAAAGGAGGCAGCTAAACGGCAGGATAATAATCCAGATTTATCTTTTGAGGAATTAACTGGCACTGGTGAATACAGATATGTCATGATAGGCAGGTTAAATTAGCTGATAAAACTTTGGTACTCATTAGAGACTTCTGTTTACATGCATGGGCTTAATTAGATGAACCCAGAAATGGTGGGTTCTTCACTAAAATTATTCAGGCCCCTAATGAACCATATGCTGAATTTCTTGGGAGACTGCATGCTGCCATTCAGCAGGCCATTCTAGGCACAAAAACACAAGATATGCTTTTGCTTTCTCTGCCAGTACCAGCTTTACTAATGTTAGCAGTTCTAGAACTTGATTTTCTGTGGATCATCTCCTTAAGTGTGTAAATGTGTTGCCCTCTACCTACCTGCCTTATGCAGAAATGGGCAACCCCTAAAAGCTGTTAACTTACATGCTACAAAAAGCTGCTTGCCATCCTCTTACATCGTGAAAAGAATTATCTGTCATTTTGCACTGTAAATTGCTGGCAAATGCTTTACAGTTGATAGTGTTATTTTAAATTGTACCCCTCCCAACATGTTTAATGTTTGGCATGATCTCCAGGCAAAAGAAAGTGAGATGCATCAAAATTGAACACCAAAACCAAACATTAGAAAAAAATGCTTTTTAAACAGAAAGGAGGAATAGGATATAATACAATCATTCAGCTCTATTTACTTTACATTTTTAAAAAAATGTATTTGTTGGGTGGTGCCTATGGCTCAAAGGAGTGAGGTGCTGGCCCCATATGCCAGAGGTGGCTAGTTCAAACCGAGCCCCGGCCAAAAACGGCAAAGAAAAAAAAAGATGAAAAAAAATGTATTTGTTAACTACAATGACTTTTACTAAATTAATTTTAAAACAATATTCATTATTGACCCATTTGCTTCAGTGTAAGCTGCATGTGTTTACTGATATTGTGGATTGCATTCATTGGTCAAAATGTTGAGGGTCCTACTTGTATACTTTGAGACAACTAAATTTGGATCTATTACTGACTGGAGACCTTCAGCCTATGTGATGGAAAAATCAGGGCCTGGTTCTAATCATCTTAGTCATCATAGAAATTCCACTGATATAATCTACTCCTCATCAAAGGAGCTTTTGAGGAAAGAAAGTGGTTTTGCACCACCCACTCGAGGTATTTATGGTTATCCACTATTTATGGAAAGTTGGAGAGGCTTTATTTGGATTACATGCTTGGAAAGGTATGCATATACATAAACGTGGACATTATTCTCAACATATCTTCCATTTCAAGTGGCAAGAAGTCCATTTTACTTATGCTTGTGTAAAACTTCCTTATGTTTGCTTAGTTGGAAATATTATTTGGAATAAAGATACTGGAGAAATGCATTGTCCAGGCAAATGTCAAATGTTCATGTTTTAATGTATCCATGAGATTTGATTTTTCCCGAGATAGGATTTATTTGCTTCAGGCCAGAACCAGCATTTGGCTTCCTGTGAAGATGATGAGACCATGGGAGGAGTCCCCAGCCAGTTCCATTCTAGCGAGCTTATCCCAGAAGCTGATGAAGAGAATGAACAGGTTTATCGGTCTTCTGATAGAGGCAATTCTTGAAATTATAGCCATTGCCGCCTCTGCAGCTGCTGCTGGAGTAGCCCTAACTGAATCCGTAAAGGCTGAAATATTTGTGTCTAATTGGCATAGAGATGCTGAGAAATTATGGGTTTCTCAAAAACAAATTGATACCGAAGTACATAATAATTAATTGGCTGATTTAGAACAGACAGTAATTTTGTTAGTGATCAATTGTATAGTTTAGAGAAGCAGATCAAATTAAAATGTGATTGGAATGTTTCTTCTTAGTGTGTAACCCCTGTTTTTTTATAATGAAACATTGTTCCCTTGGAGTAAGGTTAGAAAACATTTGTTAAACTATGAAAATTTAACTGCTGTTATAATTGAGTTACAACATCAAGTCTATAAAACTTTTGAGAAAAAATTAAAGCAAATTAATGGAGATGAAAATTTAAAAGGCAAATATGAAGGAATTGCAAATTGAATCCGATGGATAAAATTCATACTTTATTTGGGACTTCTGCAGGTTCTCTGTTCTTGTTTTGCCTAATTGGATTTGTGTTACATTTAATCATCAAAAAGCTTTTGCAGGTAAAAAACAAACAAACAAACAAAAAAAAAAAAACTAGTGAGCAGAATGCTGCTGTATTTTTGGCTATGGCAGCAGTGCAATCCAATAATAAGAAAGGGGAAAATGTAGGGGTACAACCCTCCACCGCTCAGACATGGCAGTTTGGCCTCATGTGCTCCCCATGGAATGTGGAACTAAGATGGAAATTCCCTTATTCTGAGAATATGCCCAGGCCTGCTGAAAAGCAGAAATATTCTTGGAAAGGAAGCTGCCAGAGGAACACACCAGGTGCGTAGTTGACAGCTAAACACCTGTTGAGGCATTGGGCAGTTGTACTCTGTTCCTTTCTCCTCATTAAAACAAAATTGTTGGTCTTAGTTCAAGGAAATGGGCCCATGGAACAGACAACTTGGCATCTTTGTGATTCAGCACCAAGTAAAATATTCTTAATTTGTATCAATTGTATATGTGTTCAGCAGTAATTGTATTGAATTGGAATCTTTATGGTAGTTTCCCTGATCTTACTATGCTGTCTTTTATATATATATCATAGTTGTGTACATTGATACTTTCATGGGGTATAGTGTGTTGTTTCTATATACAATTTGAAATACTTTCATCCAATTGGCCAACATAGCCTTCATGTCATTCTCATAGGTGTTGTGTTAAGACATTTACATTCTACATTTAGAAAGATTCACATGTACCCTTAAAGAATAAATCATAGGCGTGATCCCAGCAATCACTCTCCCTCCACCCATCCTCCCTCTCCCCTCCCCTTTCCCCATATTCCTAGGCTAAAATGGGGCTGTAGCTTTCCTATGATAGCTAAAAATTAGTTTCATAATAGGATTGAGTACATTGGATATTTTTTCTTCCATTCTTGAGATACTTTGCTAAGAAGAATATTTTCCAGCTCCATCCATGTAAACATGAAGGAGGTAAAGTTTCCATCTTTCTTTAGGGCTGCATAATATTCCATGGTGTACATATACCAAAATTTATTGATCCATTCATGGATTGATGGGCACTTGGGCTTCTTCCATGACCTAGTAATTATGAACTGGGTTGAAAGGAACATTCTGGTGCAAATATCTGTATTGTAGCATGATTTGTGGTCTTCTCTATATATACCTAGCAGAGGAATTATAGGATCAAATGGCAGATCTATTTTTAGTTCTCCAAGAGTTCTCCAGATGACTTTCCAAAAGGGACGTATTAGTTTGCAATCCCACTAGCAGTGTAGAAGTGTTCTCTTTTCTCCACAACCACACCAGCATCTGTGATTTTGAGATTTTGTGATATGGGTTAATCTTACTGGTGTTAAATGATATCTTAAAGTAGTTTTGATTTGCATTTCTCTGATGATTAAGGATGGTGAGCATTTTTTCATATATCTATAGGTCATTCGTCTCTCTTCTTCAGAGAAATTTCTCTTCAAGTCCCTTTCCGACCCTGAGATGGGATCACTTGTTCTCTTCTTGCTAATACGTTTGAGTTGTCTGTAGATTCTGGTTATTAAACCTTTATCAGATACATAACCAGCAAATATCTTTTCCCATTCTGAGGCTGTCTACTTGCTTTTCTTACTGTGTCCTTGCCTGTGCAGAAGCTTTTAAATTTGAGGAGGTCCCAGTAGTATATTTTTGATGTTGCTACAATTGCCTGGGGGGTCTTCCTCATGAAATATTTGCCCAGGCCAATTTCTTCAAGAGTTTTCCCTACATTTTCATATAGTGTTTTTATGGTTTCATGTCTTAAATTTAAATCTTTAAGCCAGTGAGAGTCTATCTTAGTTAGTGGTGATAGGTGTGGGTTTAGTTTCTGTCTTCTGCAGGTCACCAGGCATTTGTTAAATAGGGAATCTTTCCCCCACTCAATGTTTTTAACTGGCTTGTCAAAGATCCTATAGCAATAAGTAGCTGGGTTCATCTCTTGGTTCTCTATTCTGTTCTATACATCTACCTCTCACTTTTTGTGCCAGTATCATGCTGTCTTGATCACTATGGATTTATAGTATAGTCTTGATGTCTGGTAGTGTGATTCCTCCTGCTTTGTTTTTGTTTCTAAGTAAAGTCTTGGCTATTCAAGGTTTTTTTTTTTCTGATTCTATATAAAACAAAGTATTATTTCTTCAAGATCTTTAAAGTATGACAATGGAACTTTAATAGGGATTGCAGTAAAATTACATATTGGTTTAGGTAGTATAAACATTTTAACAATGTTAATTTTTTCCAGCCATGAACATGGTATGTTTTCCCACTTATTTACATTTTCAGCTATTTCTTTTCTCAGAGTTTTATAGTTCTCTTTCTAGAGATCTTTCACATCCTTTCTTAGGTAAACTCCCAAATATTTCATCTTCTTTGGCACTACTGTGAACGGAATAGAGTTCTTGACTATTTTTTCAGCTTGACAATTGTTGGTATATATAAAGGCTACTGACTTATGGGTGTTAATTTTATAACCAGAGATGCTGCTATATTCATTAATCACTTCTAAGAGATTTTGTAGTAGAGTCCCTGGTGTTTTCCAGGTATACAATCATATCATCTGCAAAGAGTGAACGTTTGATCTCTTCTGATCTTATGTGAGTACCCTTGATTGCCATTTTTTCCCTAATTGCAATGGCTAAAACTTCCATTACAATGTTAAAGAGCAATGGAGGCAATGGGTAACCTTGCCTGGTTCCTTATCTGAGTGAAAATGATTTCGATTTAATTCTATTCAGTATAATATTGGCTGTGTGTTTGCTGTAGATGGCCTCCATAAATTTAAGAGAAGTCCCTTCTATGCCAATTTTCTTTTTTTTTTTTTTCACCACCAGAAATTCTAACTAGTATTTTTTTT
>NW_003853926.1:17676-19361 GCF_000181295.1 Otolemur garnettii
CAGTCCGCCATCTTGGCTCTGCCCCCCTATACAATAGGTTTTAAAGCAACAAAAGTCAGCAAGGATAAAGATGGTCACTTTATATTTGTTAAGGGTAATACTCAATATGATGAGATTTCAATTATCAATATTTATGCACCCAGCCAGAATTCACCTCAATTTATAAGAGACAATCTAACAGACATGAACAACCTGATTACTCCCAGCTCTGTCACAGTCAGAGATTTTAATACTCCTTTGACAGTGCTGGACAGATCCTCCAACAAGAAGATTAGCAAAGAAATTTTAGATGTAAAATTAACCATTCAGCATTTGGATTTAATGGACATCTATAGAACATTTCACCCTAATAAAACTGAATACACATTTTTCTCTTCAGCCCAAAGAACATACTCCAAAATAGACCACATCTCAGTTCACAAGTCTAACCTCAGCAATTTAAAATAATAGAAATTATACCTTGCATCTTCTCAGACCACCATGGAATAAAAGATGAAATCAGTAACAACAGGAATCTGCAGACACATACAAAAACATGAAAGCTAAATAACCTTATGATCAATGATACTTGGGTCAGAGATGAGATCAAGGAAATTACCAAATTTTTGGAACAAAATGATAATGAAGAGACGAGTTATCAGAACCTCTGGGATACTGCAAATACTGTCCTAAGAGGGAAATTTACAGCACTGCATGCCTTCCTCAAGAAAATGGAAAGAGAGGAAGTTAACAAATTAATAGGACATCTCAAGCAACAGGAAAAGGAAGAACACTCCAATCTGAAACCCAGCAGAAGAAAAGAAATAACCAAAATTAGAGCAGCATTAAATGAAACTGAAAACAAAGGATTATACAGCAGATTAACATATCAAAAAGTTGTTTTTTTGAAAAGGTCTATAAAATTGATAAACCCTTGGCCAACCTAACAAAGACAAAAAGATTAAAATCTCTAATTTCATCAATCATAAATGATAAAGATGAAATTACAACAGACCTCTTGCAAATTCAAGAAATCCTTCATGATTATTACAAGAAACTTTACTCTCAGAAATATAGAAATCTGAAGGCAATTGACCAATACTTGGAAGCACACCACCTTCCAAGCTTTAGTCAGAACCAAGTGGAAATGTTGAACAGGCCTATAACAAGCTTTGAAATAGCATCAACTATACAAAATCTTCCTAAAAAGAAAAGCCTGGGAACAGATGTCTTCACATCAGAATTCTACCAAACTTTTAAAGAGAAACTAATACCTATACTACATAACCTTTTCCAAAATATAGAAAAAGATGGAATACTACTCAACACATTCTATGAAGCAAACATCACCATCCCCAAACAAGGAAAAGACTCACAAGAAAATAAAATTATAGACCAATATCACTAATGAATATTGATTCAAAAATATTCAACAAGATCCTAACAAATCGAATCCAGCAACACATCAAACAAATTATACACTTTGACCAAGTGGGTTTTATCCCAGGACCTCAAGGCTGGTTCAACATATGTAAATCTATAAACTTAATTCACCACATAAACAAATTAAAAAACAAAGACCATGGGGGGGGAGGGAGGGGGGAGAGGGTGGAGGGAGAGGGATTCGAGGGTTCACTTCTGTGGTTCATCTTGCAAGGGTACAAGTGAATCTTTCTATGAGTAGAATATGAATGTTTTGACATAAT
>NW_003853927.1:0-937 GCF_000181295.1 Otolemur garnettii
AAAAAAAAAAATAGATATTCCTTCAACAACAGTAATCTATTTCCTTCTTTGCCCTGAGGACACCCATGCGATTGCCCAAGAACATGTGAAAAGGGCCTGTCAGCCTCGCAATGTATAACTCGCCTCATTGGTAACAACTCTGAAGACTCATCGGGTTCATTTTTTGGTTTGTGTTCCATTTTGACAAATCACTCAGAAGGCTGCCAGAGATAACAATCTCTCTTGAGAAAACAAATATTTCATGTCATTGCTTTCTTCCCAAATGGAAATTCTGGATCATTACAATTTGGTGTAATGTCCTTTTAAACTCAACCTCTGCAATTTACCCCTCGTATTAACAGAAAGAATTTTTAACAGCTGTCTTCATGTTGGCACCGGGTTCCAGTCCCTCTCAACAGCACTGAGTTCTCTTGCTCCTGCTCAAGCATCCTGGCGTCCTGGTCTGCACCAAGACGGGATGTCAGCAACTCTTTGGTCTGGTCTACACAGGGTTTATCAAACACACCCAAGTAAATTCAATATTCGCTTATCTGTGTGGACAACTGTGTGCCTGGTAACCTGAAGGACAATGTGATAGTTTGATTCAGATTTAATTGTTGAGATAGACAAAAGGCTCTGTTGATTATCTCATGATCTTTCAGGCATGACGGGAAGTTGTTTCTGCATGGCTTCAACCATGATTGAACAAAAAGACATCTCAAATGCTATTAGAGCAAATGGGCTATGCCAGAAGGTTACCCCATGTCTCCATGCAGACGCACAATTCTAAATAATAACAACTTCTCTCATTATGGAGTGTGTACTCTGCTGCCAGACATGAACCCACTCAGTGGTTTCACATGAATGGCCTTAGTGAACGCTTACAATGACCCTGTCATGTTGGTACTATTTTTAATACTACCTTATAGATGAAGAAACTGAAACACACAGAAGTTAA
>NW_003853927.1:3448-4482 GCF_000181295.1 Otolemur garnettii
AAGAAGCAGGGACCATGTTCAGGGTAGGGAAAGGTCAGTCAGACACTGGGGATGGAGAGGTCCCTCCAGAAGGTCTGGAAGAGGAGAGAGAAGAGCACATAAGTGTGAGACATAGACAGGCATCTAGAACAACAGAGCTCTGACTCACAGACGAGGAGGCTCAGCCAGCCCCCTGGCCAGGGGGCTCTGCTTCATTTCTTCACAACAGAGTCCCAGCCAGCAAGATGGGCTTTGGGCCAGGCTCAAAGCCTAGAGGCAGGCAGGGCTAGCCTATAGGCACTGTGAGGAAGGCTGCTCTCGTGTTGACATCTATATCTGGGTGCCAAGGACAGTGCCTGATATGAACATCCACCTAATATTTGTTGGATGAACAAATGGAAGAAAACAAAGCAAAAGTCAAGCGAGGCCTTCCAGACTGAGCTACTACAAGGGTGAGTGGGCGTTAGTGGTGTGGTCTCTGCTTAGAATAATGATGCTTAGCGGGTCTGCAGCAACACAGCCCCCTAAGTTCAAACCCCACCAGTGAGTGGGCTGAGGTTGAGGACTATATGCCGTCCATGTCATGACTGCCTCACAAACTATAAGAGGCAAGGCCTTTGGTTAGAAAGGGGCACCAGTGACCCTACGCCAAGGAACTGGCAGAGGTTGACATCTATAGGTAAACTCTGGAGATGTCTCTGTGAAGGGGGTTTCACTGCCTTATTCGACATCCTCCTTGGGACTCAAATACAGGGACACTCAGGTTACACACACAGCTTGATAGATGTAGAGAATTTGAAATCTGGGAGAGGTTTTGAAGTCCATTTAATGCAACCTCATTATCATATAAACAAGGAAATCAGGACCAAAAGAAGATAAATTCTTGCTGGTCAAGGTCCACAGTATTTTCTCCTTTTAAAAATTTTTTTTAAAATATGATTTTTATTTTATTTTGTGACCTTACTGGACTATAAACTCCCCCCACGGAAAGTATCTTTATGATATCACAGTCTCAAATACACATGGCACAATTCTATGGACAAACTGTCCAAATA
>NW_003853928.1:0-4482 GCF_000181295.1 Otolemur garnettii
CTTCCCTATTTTCCCTTGGAAGAGTTGATCTACTCTGGTTATTTGAGTTGCCAGAGTTTTTCCGCTGGTTCCGCTCCATGCTGAGTTTAGCTTGTTTGGAGGCCTTATCAGAACCGTTCAGTTGATGGCTTCTTCTGGTTGCCCAGAGAGACAGGCAGAGCCTGTCTGTTGTCTTCTCCCAGTTCTCGGATGCTGGGGCAGCTGGGGTGCAGTGGAACAGCAGCAGCTGCACAGAAGTGTGAGTGACCGGATTAGACCTTGTTTAGCCTGCTGGGCAACCAAGGGCCTGGAAACTGGCAGCAGCCAAATCAGTCCTGGCTCAGCCCCTCTGGGTGGAACAGGGGTACTTTGTGGCTAGATCAGTCCTAGTTCAGCACCCTGGAGCAGCCAGAGGGTAGGGGAATGGCAGCGGTAGTGCAGGGTACTCGAGTGACCAGATCAGTCCTAGTTCAGCCCCACCAGAGCAGCTGGGGGGAAGCAGGGGACTACTTCACCGTCACCCATTGGATGCGTGCAGCGCTAGCAAGCTGATCTGTGCCCTCTCAGTGTGGGAACCTGGAGCGAGGGGTTCCCCCACCTCTGTCCAAGGGACGTATGTGGCTCTAGCAAATAGTTCTGGGCCCTCCAAGAGTGGTAGATCCCTCTACCACCACCTACAGGGTGAGTGTGGCTCTAGCAAGCAGTTCTAGGCCTGCCCAGCTTGGGAGCCTGGAGCGGGGAACACCTCCCCTGACCCCCGTGGGGTGTGTGTGTCTCTCACAAGCTGTTTTGGGTCTACCTGGATTGGAGGATTTCTCTGCCTCTTCCTGTGGGACGCCTGCAGCACGCCTGCGGCCCTAATGAGCGGTACTGGGCCTGCCCAGAGCAGGAGCCTGCTGCCTGTGAGGCTCCTAGCAAGCAGTTTTGGGGCCCGCCTGGCTCTGTGAGTGCAAAGGGACCCACTGGGCAACTGGGTTAGTCTGGAAGGTTAATACCTCCTTCCCTACCTTACACCCAGTCACTCATGGTCCCCCAGGTCCGTGACCCTATTCACACCAGTAGGCCACTGCTCCCGGGGTTTACCTGGTAAAATCAGCCAGAAATCTGAGTTCGGCAGGGGGGCCTTATGTGTTTAAAATTAGGCTTCTGTCCGGTTAGATTTCTCTCCAAATCTTGGAGTGAGTGGGTGGAGACTCCTCAGAGTTCAATGTTGCAGGAGGAGAGTATATACAGTTTTATATAGTTCAAACCTTCCCTCAACCATACGCCTGGGGTGCCCCTTTGAATAGTCCTTGGGTGGTCTACCAGGTTTGAGGGGACCAAATCAGTTGTCCCAGTCAGCACCCGTTTCAAGTGGAAGAGTTCAAATGTCTCTGGGAGCTAGATAAGAGGGGTCTGCTTGCAGTTCAGATATAACTTGCTCCAGTGCTCTGCGAGGGCATAGGGACCCACCTGGCAAATGGGTTAGTTTGGGAAGGTTAATACCTCCTTCCCCACCTTGCACCCAGTCACTTGTAATCCCCCAGGTCTGTGGCCCTATTTACTCCAGTAGGCCACTGCTCCCAGGGTTTACCTGGCAAAATCAGGCAGAAATCTGAGTTCAGCAGGGGGGCCTTGCCTGTTTAAATTAGGCTTCTGTCGGGCTAGTTTTCTCTGTAAATCAGAGGTTGCATTTGGCTTTAAACTCAGGTGTCAATTCTAGCCTCTGCCCGCCCACTGCCTTTGTCTCAATCGAATTAGCCCCCTGAGGGCAGGTGCTCCACCCAAGAAAGTTATGTGCGCCCTGCCTGTGGCTGCTGTCCTGAATGTCCGTTTCTGCACTGGCGTCCCCTGAGCTGACTCTCCTCTCCTCACGCCCGCACCACAGTCAGCACAGAACAGCACCAGCCCTTTCCCCCTCCACTTCTCTCAAGGAGATGCCCAAGAATCAGGACTCCATAGGTAATAAACCTCCAGATCTCGGAGTGGGTAGGTGGGAACTCCTCGGAGTTCAGTGTTGCAGGCGGGGAATATATACAGATTTATACAGTTTTACAGTTTTATGTCTGGCCGGAGGGTGCCGTGACATGCCAGCAGGGGTAGGAGGTCCAGTTTTTAGGGGGTCTCTCCTGTGGAATAGAGTGGGAGGAAGTTTGAACTCTGCTTGCTTGTTTGCATGGAGCATACTGCGAGCCCTTGTTGTGGGGGAGGGGACTCCTGTCCGCTTGGTGGTGGATTTTGTACCTTTTGGTTGTATTTCTGGGGTCCCAGCTTGCCTCAGGAAGGTTGAAGTACACTCTTCAATCTTCTCTCTTGTCTCTGCTCCAAACCATCAGCCAATTTGCTAAGCTTCTGTCCTTTCAGCCTCCTTCTGGACGGAAGCATCTGTAAAAAGCTGGCTGCAGTCTGCCATCTTGGCTCTGCCCCCCCATCATATTCTTAAAGTAGGTTAATATAAATAGTTACTCAAATGTAAGCTATGTTTTTTTGAGTGGAGAAAATTTTGATACTAAAGAATTAAAGAATCAAATAAGGTTGATTTATTCCAGAAGGTCATTGGGATTTCCCCAACACCTCGGGCACTTTTCTAGGGATAGGATGAGGCTGGCGTTAGTCACTCTCTCCTAAAAACAATTTCTGGAAGGCCTGGATCATAGGATTGGCAGTGTTTGTTTGTGAGGATCCACCTCACAGACAGAAAATGGTTTTTTTTTTTTTTGAGACAGTGTCTCACTATGTCACCCTCTGAGTGCCGTGGTGTCTCAGCTCACAACAGCCTCAAACAAACTCTTAAGCTTGGGCTTAAGCTCTTCTCTTGCCTCAGCCTCCCAATTAGCTGGGACTATAGGAGCCCACCACAATGCCCAGCTATTTTTTTGTTGTAGCTTTTTAGCTGGCCTAGGCTGGGTTCGAATCCGCCAGCCTCAGTGTATGTGGTTATTGCCATAATCACTGTGCTATGGGAGCTGAGAAAATGATTTTGAGGAAATACAAGCCCTAACAGTCATTTCCTCATTTGCTCACCTGGTAAGGCTTGAGAGGGAGAATAATCTGGGAGAAAAGTCCCATTGTTTCCTACCTATGTGGACTAGGACTGTCTTTCTGTCTCTGGGCAGCTGAGCTCAGATCATAATTGCCCTGACACCACAGCAGGCACATGTGATGAGCTTCAGAGCAAGTGGCAGCTTGGTCCCTTCTGTTCCTGGGTGACAAGTGGGGCCCTCCAGCTCCTGACAGGCTGCCAGCATGGGCTTCACGCACAGTGTTTGAATGCTGCCCTGCTGCTGGGTGAACAGAAACAGCGGCATGTCAGCACAGAGGACAGGCCCACTGGGGAGGCAGGAGTTGGGACAGAAAACTTTTTATTCTTTTACCTGATGTAACATCAAGGGGACATGGTGAAATCACAGGAACTAGATTAAAAGAAATGTCTCTGGCTCTATTGTGTACTATAGAGCTGGTCTAACTGTGGCAACAAAATTATAGGTTTTTATAGCACCTTTCTTCCCCAGGGCATGGAGTGCTTTATTATCTATTAATAGGTTTTCAATTGGATGGGTTCTCCTAGGCCCTCAGTTGTGGTGTCATTTATTTATTTTGTAGCATCAGAGTTTTTTTTTTTTATGATTATAGCACATGAAAAAAATGGATTGAGAAATGGTCTGTTCTTGGCATACACAGAGAGGGGTGTGTATGTGTCTGTGTTAAATCCAACCATTAAATATTAGATAGAATAGGAGGATATGTAATGAACAGAAGAGAAATAAAGAAATAAGACAAAATTTTCATAAATCATTAGTGACTCTCTCTAAATGTAGAATATAAATGTCTTAACACAATAACTAAGAAAATGACATGAAGGCTATGTTAACCAGTTTGATGAAGGTATTTCAAATTGTGTATGGAAACAGCACACTTTACCCCATAATAGTATTAATGTACACAGAAAAAAAAAGAAATAATAAAAACTTTTCATAAATCATTAATATTCAGGTGTGGAACAGATGAGAAATCAAGGCCGGTGTATACTTTGGAAACAGCAAAGAGTTGGAAGAGGGGCTTCTTTCTTACTGTCAAGGCCAATTTATTTTTTGCCAGAGGAAAATCTTCCTTTCTCCTTGGGAGTCATCACTAAATGAGTAACTATAAAACATGGAAAAATGGACTTAGAATGAGGACATCAAAATGACTGAACCTTTCTTTCTTTCTTTCTTTCTTTCTTTCTTTCTTTCTTTCTTTCTTTCTTTCTTTCTGGGTTCTTGAAACCAACTTGCTTTTACTTAGACTTCTTCAGTAGTACCATTTACAAATAATGGAAACTGAGAACAAAAAGCAGTAAACATTCATGATGTTTCTAGGAAATTGCTTATCAAAGGGGAAAAAACAACAACAAATGTAAATACACATTTCGGCACAAAGCTAAGAAAGGTCATTGAGAATGACTTGAAGTTGTAGTATTGAAATTCAAATTATCACTAAATACTTAGAGGGAATCCTCACTGAGATGAGAATTTTTTTTTTTTT
>NW_003853929.1:0-1126 GCF_000181295.1 Otolemur garnettii
CAAAAGTTGAATAGTTAAATTTAAATCTAAAATTTCTTTGTTAAGCTTCTTATTGGAGCATCTATCCAACACTGCCAAAGGAGTGTTAAAATCTCTGACTATGATGGAGCTAGGAGAGATCAAATTACTTATGCCTATTATAGTGTCTCTTATAAATTCAGGTACATTCTGGTTGGATTCATAAATATTGATAATTGAGATCTCATCATATTGAGTATTACCCTTAACAAATAAAAGTGACCATCCTTATCCTTACTTACTTTTGTTGGTTTAAAACCTATTGTATCTGTGAATAAAATTGCAACACCTGCTTTTTTCTCCTTTCCATTTGCCTGGAATATAGGTGATCATTCCTTCACCCTGAGTCTATATTTATCTTTTAAATATAGATTCTTGTATGCAGCAGATATCTGGCCTGAGTCTTTGTATCCAGTCAGCCAACCTGTGCCTCTTTAGAGGATAATTTAAGCCATTCACATTAACTGAGAATATTGATAAGCCTGGTAAAATTTTAGGTATTGAGTTTTTCAAAAGTTCAGTGGTCATTTTTAATCCTTTTGCCACTGTGGAAGTTGGACTTCCATCAAAAGTTTCTGAGTGCGTTTACTTTTGTGGTGGAGGATTGCACTGGTCATTATGGAGGATAGGTCTGAGAATATCCTGGAAAGCTGGTTTAGTTATGGCAAATTTCTTCAACATGTGAATGTCATTGAAATATTTATTTATCCATCATAGATGAAACTCAGTTTAGCTGGATACAGAATCCTGGTTTGAAAATTATTTTGTTTTAGGAGATTAAAAGTCAATGACTACCCTCTTCTAGCCTGAAAGTTTTCAGCAGAGAGATCTACAGTCATTCTAATATTCTTCCCCTTGTAGGTTATGGTTTTCTTACCTCTAGCTGCTTTCAGAATTTTCTCTTTCATATTAACTTTAGTAAAGTTAATAATTATGTGCCTGGGGTATGTCTTATTTGGGTTGAGTCGTGTTGGGGTTTTGAAACTCTTTGCTATCTGAATTTCAGAATTTCTTGGCATGTCTGGAAAGTTCTCTTTCATAATTTCATGAAGAAGAGCCTCTGTGTTTTGTGAAGCAACTTCGTCGCCTTCAGGGATTCCTATAAGGT
>NW_003853929.1:1152-4477 GCF_000181295.1 Otolemur garnettii
TATCCCAGAGCTCTCTGAGAGAATGATTCATTTTTGTTCACCATTTCTCTTCTTCTTTGAGTGGTTGGGCATGTTCAGAAGCTTTGTCTTCAATATCAGAGATCCTTTCTTATGCCTGCTCTGTTCTGTTACTTAGGGATTCTACTGTATTTTTCAGATCTTTAAGGGCTGCAAGCTCTTGCCTCAATTTGTCAAACTCTTTGGTCATTTTATCTTTGAAATCATTGAATTTCATCTTTTGAATAATTCCTTGAAATTCTAATTCCCTCCTTTCCTCCATTATGTTCATCTTATTTGCTATCCAGATTCTGAAATTGATTTCTGACATCTTAGACATCTGTTTATGTATGGGATCTTCAGTTGCATCTACCATATCCTTCCTGGGCGGAGGTGGGGGTTGATCTACTCTGGTTATTCATGTTACTGGAGTTTTTCTACTGATTCTGCCCCATGCTTAATTTACACTGTTTGACTAGATGAGCAGATAAGGAGAAGTTGGGTTGCGGGCTCCAGGAGTAGTGATTAACTAGCCCTTTGCCCAAAGGCTGGTACTGGTGTCTATACCTTTCCTCCTAGAGATTTGCCAAGGACCCATATAGTGCTACAGCCTGAGAACCTGGGGGCCTGCTTGGTGTGGTGAGGCTAAGTGGCTCTGTCTTGTTTTCAGCTGGTCTCTCTTCTACCCTAGTAAATCAGTTACTCTGGGTTGAAGTCTCAGCTGTGGAGAAATACTGGCAATTAAGTTACCCCGCCCTCCAGAGGCAACAATTGTGAAAGGAAAATCACACCTTCCCACAACCACACACCCAGGGTACCACTTTGGATAGTCCTTGTGTGATTGGCCCAGTTCAAGAGGTCCAAATCAATTGTCCTAGTCAGCACTGTTCTCAGGTGGGAGAGTTCAAAAGGTCTCTGGCAACTAGATAGCAGGGGTCTGTTGGTAGCTCAGGTATGACTTGCTCCGGTGCTCTTTGAGGTCAGAAGGACCAATCCAGCAAATAAATTAATCTGGGAAGGTTGATGCCTCCTTCCCCACCTTGCATCTCTGACACACCCAGTCACTGGTAACCCCACGGGGCTATGACTGAGTTACCCCAATGATCAGATGTCCCAGGGGTTTGTACCTGCCTGAGTCAGAGGGAGATCTATGTCTCCTCAGCCAGGCTGCTGTTCTCGGCCACTATCTGGCAGGGGTGGGAGTGGGGGGTGAGGCCTGACAACCTTGGGTGCTTAATGGAGGCTGGGGCAGTTCACTCAGTTCTAGCCCCACCCCTGATTGATGTTGCTGGCAGAACAGCACAACTTCATAGAATTTGTTTCTGTCCCGGCTATATTCCTCTGCAGATCACACGCTGCTTGAGGTGACAGAAACCATGACTCAACAGTTAGAAGTCACACTGAGATGTCAGTTCCAGCCTCTGCCTGCCCACCTTTGTCTCAGCTATGATCTCCTGAGGGCCAGGTGCATCTTAGCCTCAGTAAAGCAGTCCTCTGGCTCAGGCCCACCCTGGGAGTCTGCTGTGTCTGCGCATATTCTCCCCCTTCCCTTTACTCACTCCTTTACTCATGGGGCCGTGCTTCTGATCCGTCTTCCAGTGGCTGGCTGTCACCAGAGAAGATGCCTGGCTTCCTCTGGTTGCCCAGAGAGACAGGGCATGTCTGTCTGGGATAGCTCCAGGGGCATAAGCCTTTTAATTCCCATTGCTGCTGCTGTTCTGTGCCAGGGGGCACTGCCACCGCTCCTGTATGGTTTCCTCTCAGCTGACCATCCTCTCCTTATTCCTGTGCCACAGAATCAGCACAGATGGGAACGAGCCCTTCCCCTGTCCACACTTCTCAAGAAAATGCCCAAGAATCTGGACTCCAGGTGGAACAGGCTTCCAGACCTCGGGGTGAGAGTGAAGGGGAATGCTGGGAGTTCAGGTTTGCAGGTAGAGAATATATACAGTTTTATACAGTTTTACGCCTGGCAGGAGAGTGCCATGGCACCCTAGTAGAGGTAGGAGGTCCAGTTTTTAAAGGGTTTTCCCTGTGGGCTAGAATAGGAGGACGTTTGAACTCTGCTCGTTTGTTTGTATGGAGCTTACTACGAGCCCTTCTCATGGGGGAGGGGACTCCTGTCTGCTTGGCGATGGATTTAGTATCTTTTGTTTGTATCTTTGGGGTCGCAGCTTGCCTCAAAGGTGAGGGTTGATGTGCACTCTTCAACCTTCTCTCCTGGCTCTGTTCTAAATTATCGGCTTACTTGCTAAACTTCTGTCTTTTAACTCTCCTTCTGGATGGGAGCCTCTGTGGAAAGCTGGAGGCAGTCCACCTTCTTGCCTCCACCCCCAGTAATTCTTAGTATATAGAAATGCAGATGATTTTTGTTTTGATTTTGTATCTTAGGACTTTCTTGAAATAATTTATGAGTTGTAACAAGTTTATTTAGTTAATTAATTAATTTATTTATTTTTGGTGTTTGCATGTGTAACCTTTAGAATTGTCTAAATAGACTCAGCCTTTCATATTGTGGGTTTTGCAGTCAGTCAATCAATCACAGATTGAAACTTGTGCATACAGAAAGCCTACTATACTGTGCCATTTTATATGAAATACTTGAGCATCTGCAGATTTTGGTATCCATACATAATCTTGGAAACAATTTCCTATAAGTACAGAGGGCCAATGGTATAAGATCATGTCATCTGTAAACAGAGATAATTTTACTTCTTCTTTTCCAATTTGAATGCTTTTTTTTTTCTTGCCTAATTGTTCTAGTTAAGACTTCCAGTACCATATTGATAGAAGTAGTGAGAATGGGCATCTTTGCCTTGTTCCTGATATAGAGGAAAAGATTTTATTTTTTTCACCATTGAGTGTAATGCTAATGGTGGGCTTGTTATATATGCCTTTTATTATGCTGAGATAGTTTCCTTTTATTCTTAGTTTGTTTAGTGTTTTTTTTTAATCATCAAAAGATATTAAATTTTTAAAACACCTTTTTTTTTGTATCAACTGAGGTGCTTTTGTGCTTTTTGTTCCTCATTTAGTTAATGTGGTATGAATTGACTTACATATGTTAAACCATCTTTGTAGTCTAGGTATAAATCTCACTTGATCATGATGTATGTTTTTAATATGCTATTGAATTCCGATCAGTATTTCTCTGGAAATTCAATATATATCAGAAATATTATTTGTAGTCTTCTTCTCTGTTGCTGTCTTTGTTTTTTCTTGGAATAAGGCTGGCTTCATAAAATAAGTTTGGAAATGCTTCCTCCTCTTCAATTCCTTGAAAGGGTAGGTAAGGGTCTGATGAGGATTCATGTTAATTCTTCTTCTT
>NW_003853930.1:0-4470 GCF_000181295.1 Otolemur garnettii
TCCTTTTTATTTTAAATTACTTTAGACAATTTCTAAAAATAATTACATTTTCACATTTTGTGAAGTAAGCATGAAAGTACCCCAAACCACTAATTAATGCGATTTGAAGATGCAATCAATACATTCACGAAAAAAGGCAATAGTGTGTAGAGATGTGGAAGGGCCAATATTTTCATATGTTAGTCAAAAAAACTGAGTGGGGAGATGTTCTGGAACATTAGATCTTAGTGATTGGTTGATTGGTTTGATGATGATGATTTTGTAAATGTCTCAGTTCCCTTTTCTCTTACTGCAGCTTAGGAGTATAATTTCTCCTCCGCGGGCTTATCTGTTACTTTGCCTATTCAACATAGAGTAGCCTTCCTTTCCAGGCTTTTCAGGACTCCTGGCCTCCTCAGCATTGCTCTTCAAAAAAATGGACTTGTCTTTTTAAATTCTTTTTATAAGCATCTCAGTGCTGAGGACTGGAGAGAGCCTATATTATGTAAGACAAAAAACATCACAAGTTTTATCATGGATCAAGGCCAGCCTTTGGGTCTCATGTAATCTTCACATGGTGGAACTAGAAACAGGAAATTATTCAATTAAACCTCTGTAGTTCACCACCGTAGCAACAAATAGGCTATTTCGGAAGCCGTTTACCAGCCTCAGAAGGAGAATTCCCTCTGTACTGGGGAATAGAGTTGTGCCAAAGTACCAATTTTCAAGAGTATTCAACTGCAAAAATGACACTTTTCTACTTGCAAAGAACTTGCTTTTGCTATTTTCTGTGACAGAAGGAAAGCGCCTTTCCCATTTTGGAAATCAATAAGGCTTTTTTCCCTCCACTTCCATGAGTTATTATAAAAGAAATTACCCATGCTCCTGGAGATAACTCACAGAAGATGATTATTGACATGGAGCCAGCTCTGCTCTCCCCGTGGACAGCCATCTGGAGGGTGGGGACTATTGGTTGAAAGGACATGAAGAATGTCCACTCGGGTTTCTAACATTCAGCCCTTCTAGCCATTTCAAGAAGCTTCCAGTAGACCATTTTAGCCAGCACCTTCTAGAGCTGAGGGTAAGTTCCATTATTATTTCTCCTAGCAAACCACTACCAGAATTGTTCAGGACACACTTCTTGAGTTCTGTGACTACAGTTTTTAAAATAGTTTATGATACAATTAAAGGCACATCCCGGAGGTATTGCTAGCTTCAGAGAAGAGTCAGTGAGATGCTCTTGAGGAGCTGGTTATGCTGGCAGCCTTTCTTCCTCAAACATAGCTGGAGGCAGCCCCATCAGCAGGCAGTGCAGGCAACATGGGCACCCAGCCTCTGTAGTAGAGTGGTGCCCACTCAAGTCTCAGTTCTTCTGTTTCTTAAGGGTAAGGTGTTGGGCTGACAGTTTTCTCTCAGCATCAGGCTTCTTGGCTGGCAATGGGAAGAGAAATATTTTACAAGGTTGTTATGAAGATTAAACAAGATAATGTATTGAAAGTACCTGACCAACTAAAAATAAATAAATAACTAATGTGCCTGGCGTATAACCTGGTACATAATGGGTATATAAATGGTGGTAGCAGACTCCTCTTCTATTCCATATGAAAGCCAGTCTGTCCTTAGAGAGGCAGTGAGGACTACATTCTCTCCACTTCTTTTTCTGCCAACATGACCATAGAAAGCCATTTTTTAATTTTCTCTATCCAAGCCCTCTACCTCATAGAACCAGGCATTAACAACATGCACCTCTTTCCAAGTCATTAAATACATATTAAACATTGCATTACTTATTTTGATACATGTGATTAGCATTAAATTAATATTATATCATATATTATTTAGATATTACATAAAATATATGTATATGACATGTTATGACATATTATCTATTAAATATATAAATATATATTGACTAGAACTCATACTAGTTCTAATTCTAAACTCAATGGGAGGCCCTCACATTTATAGGGTGGTAAAGGAAGAAGAGACAATTTAAAAAAAAAAAGATGGAGGTCGCAAAATTTTGGAATTAAGCTCCCTCTGAGCAGGAAACCCAGGGTACACTGTTGGGTACACAGCAAAGCAGTACTTAACCATCTTAACTTCAGTTCATCATCACATTCAATATGGCATAACACGGCACTGGAGGTTTTAGTAGACATATCACGCAATTTTCTTCCTATCAAACTTAAATTCAATGAAAAATGCTCATGGTTTTGCACATTCATTTAAGTCAAATCTCTTCTTTCTCATCACTTTTTAAAAAATTTCAAATCACTATGTAGGTACAAATGTTTAGGTTATGTGGTTTTCATTTCTAACTTCAAGTTGTCGTTGAGCCCCTCACCCAGGCGGCATGCTGAACACCCTGGCATTGTGCACCTTAGGTCAGATCTGGCCAATAACCCTCCCTCCTCCTCTACCCCCTCCCCCTCCCTAGACTATACTTCTGTTTTCCTTTCATGTGGGCTCACAGTTATTTATATTTTGATTTCACATTAGTATTGAGCACACTGGATACTTTCTTCCCATTTTTGTGATACTTTACTAAGAAGAATATGTTTGAACTCCATCCAGGTAAACACAAAAGATGTAAAGTCTCCATCTTTTCTTATAGTTGAATAGTACTCCACGGTATATATATAACATGTATATACCATGTTTGTTAATCCATTCATGGGTTGCTGGGCTCTTGGGGTGCTTCCACATCTTGACAATTGTGAATTGAACTACAGTAAACATTCTGGTGCAAATGTCCTTGTGATAAAATGATACTTTTTCTTTTGGGTAGATTCTAGTAATAGGATTGCAGGATCAAATGGAAGGTCCATTTTTAATTCTTAGAGAATTCTCCATACTTCTTTCCATAGAGGCTGTATTAGTCTCATGCTTTATTTGGTGAATTAGAATTTCTTGGGGTGTCCGTATTGAGAGGAGTTACTAAATGCGATTCTTTACAAGTATTGCAAGTTCACTGAGTTGTTAGATTAATTTCATTGTTCTATTTTGCTGAGATCTTGGATTATAAAGGTGTTAACAAATAATTATTTCTTCTTGTTTTATATCACTGACTAATTTCTTATGCATGTAGACATTCTTATTCCAAGTATCAATTTAAAAAATATTGCTATGGGCTTGAGAGGTACTGTTATAAACCACAGGAGAATGATCTTCTAATTGGGCATTAATAGGCGTTGACAAATTAATATACACCCAGTAATAGTTAATAAGATTTTGCAATACTGTATTATAGCTTAGGTCATATCTTAAGTATTTATAACAATATCATTAGTATATTATAAAACCTTTAGCTGAAATTCAGATATGATTTGTCTGTGATATGTTTTTACAGTTTCAGTCTGTAAAAATTTATTTTAAATGAACCCATGCTGGCTTCCAATGGCTTTGCATCCTTTCCTAAGTGCTTATAAATCGTGTCTTAAATAATTAATTAATATCTCCTGCCTGGGACTGGCTGCAAGTTCACTTGCCTGTAGTTAGAAATAAGTATAGTTTTTCCATTTTTGTTTGTAAGTCAAGAAAATATGTTTATTTGGGATCATAAATGTCTCTTATAATTGTTAAAGATTAACAAAAGTGATTCAGCCATGTCTTTTGCAGTCTTCTTTGTATTTTAGACAATACTGGATGCAGAAAGTCTGGATGTTTTAAAGCATAAGCACTCAAGGACCCTTTTCTTGTTGAAGATTTTCTTTCTACTAAGTCTCTACTCAAATTACTTTTTCCCATCAGGCTGATTGAATTTCAGCCTCTAGAACTCTACATATCATAATCATCTCAAGCTCCTTGCTAAGCTAATAGGACCATGGAGTCTTATTATCTCCAAGAGGTTATCCCTGATCCCACCTCATTTCCCTTTTTTTATAAATTACTACAGTGGTTTTGTTGTTGTTGTTCCTATTTTGTTTTGTTTTATTTTTTACTATTACACGCATAGAATTTTAAATTTCGGGTCAAAAGACCTCTGTCTTCTTTGTCCAGATTGAAGTCTGCTTGAAAACAAGAAGTCTTTTTTGTTCTTCATTGTAACCACCAAATTATCTTACATATATGGTAGGTATGGAGAAGGTTTGCTGAGTAAGGATAATAGCAAAGCCTTTCCCATAGTCATGTCATCACGCACCCACAATTAGGGTTCTATTGACCTCTGGCATAACTTACCTCTAGTAAGTTATAATGTGATAAAACCCATAACTTATAAAGCAGGAAAATACATGTAATAAAGATCATATCTCTTTCCAATTAGTTTAATTAAACACAGATTTATTATCTTATAGTTCTTGAGGTCAGCAATCATAAAATAGGCCTTGTACCTCTAAAATCATAGTTTTGACAGAACTCTGTTCCTTCTGGAGGCTGTAAGTGAGAATCTGTCCCTTGCCCTTTCTACCTTGTAGAGTCTGCCTACACCCCAAGGGGCAGGGATCCCTTCTACCAATGGTAACACTCTGACTTCTGTTTTAATCATCA
>NW_003853931.1:0-1196 GCF_000181295.1 Otolemur garnettii
TAGAAGAATATTATACAGATGAAAACATTAGCAGGGTTTATTTTGGGGTGATATATTTTGAGGTAATGAAATTTTACTTAATTTTGTATATCAAATATTTTACCTGTAATAAACACATTATTCTTGCAATTGTACAAAATTACAAAAAATGTTACGGAAACATAAGAATCCTCGTTTTCACTTATAGGACAGCCACTCAGCTTTAGAACGTGGAATACTCTTGAGGCACAAGAAGAGATAAAATATATTGGGGAATTCCATTCTATAGTTTAACAGGGCACACTCTCCCCAGCTTCCAAACCACAATGATCATTATCGATATTCTAAATCTGTGCATATTTAACTGTCAAAACTCCCGTGGTACCTGTGATGGTTAATTTTATGTGTGAACCTGACTAGGCCATGTAACCCAGATATTTGGTCAAACAAAAGTCAAAATATTGCTATGATGATATGAGATTGCTATTTAAATCAGTACAGTCTGAGCAAGCAGATTACCTTCCATAATGTGGATGGGCCCAATTCAATCACCAAAGATCTTTTTTTTTTTGAGACAGAGCCTCAAGCTCTCCCCTTTGGTAGAGTACTGTGGCATCACAGCTCACAGCAACCTACAACTCCTGGGCTCAAGTGAGTCTCCTGCTTCCGCCTCCCAAGTAGCTGGGACCACAGACGCCTGCCACAACGCTTGGCTATTTTTTTTTTTTTTGATTGCAGCCATCCTTGTTGTTTGGAGGGCCCGGGCTGGATTTGAACCCGCCACCTTAGGTGTATGTGGCTGGCGCCTTAGCCACTTGAGTGGAAGGTCTTAAGGTAAAAAGACAGAGGTCTTCTGAGAAGAGGAAATTCTGTCTCCAGACTGCTTTTGAGCTTAACCAGGTCCTAAAAGCAGAAGCAATTTACATGAAAAAGTGGCCTAAATCCCCATGGTTTTCTCTCCTGCTACACTTGCCTTCTTTCTCCCATCCCACAACTACAGCCCAGTGGAAGTCCCATATGATCAGTTGACAAAGGAAGAGAAGACTCAGGCCTGGTTTATAAATAGTCTGCATTATATTCAGCCATCATCTGGAAGTGGACAGCTTGAACAGCTGTAGAAATACAGCTCCTTTCTGAAACATCTTTGAAGAACAATGGTGAAGGGAAATCCTCTCAGAATTCTCTGGGGTGGAACTTTTACCAGTGTACTTGGTTAT
>NW_003853931.1:2198-4464 GCF_000181295.1 Otolemur garnettii
GAACCCAGGAGTTGGAAGTTGCTGTGAGCTGTGATGCCATAGCACTCTACTCAGGGCAATAGCTTGAGGCTCCATCTCAAAAAAAAAAAAAAAAAGAGTCCCTAATCTTTTTTTTTTCTTTATTAAATAATAACTGTGCACATTAATGCATTTATGGGGTACAATGTGATGATTTGATATACAATGTGGAATGCTTACATCAAACTGATAAATGTAACCATCACCTCACTTACTTAATTTGTTATGCTAAGACATTTATACTCTTAATAGTTTTGAAATGTACCATTGCATTGTGCACACTAGGTGAGGTCCCAATAAATACCTTCCCTACTCCCAGCCTCCCTTCTCTCCCTCCCTCTTCTTCCCTCTTTCTTTCTGGACTAAAAGTAGACCTACCATTCAATCCTGCAATTCCTCTACTAGGTATATACCCAGATGATCAAAAAACATTTTACATCAAAGACATTCCACCAGGATGTTTATTGTAGCCCAATTCATAATTGCCAAGTCATGGATGCAGCCCCAGTGCCTATCAACTCATGAATAGATTAACAAATTATGGTATACGTATACCATGGAATACTATGCAGCCATTAAAAATGGAGACTTCACATCTTTTATGTTTACATGGACAGAGCTGGAACATATTCTTCTTAGTAAAGTATCTCAAGATTGGAAGAAAAAGTATCTGATGTACTCAATACTATTATGAAACCAATACATAGTTACCTCCACATTCCTACAAATAATGAGACATTTAGTTCTTAGTGGAAAAGGCATTTACAGTGGATATGGATTTTCCTTCCTTTCACATAATGCCTCTGCCAAATCTATCATCTGTGGACTTACAGAATGCCTTATCAATTCCCATGGTAGTCTACACTCCATTGCTTCCACTCAAAGAACACAGGTCACTGAAAATCAAATGCATCAGTGGGCCCATTCTTATGAATTCACTAGTCTTACCATGTTCTCCATCATTTGGAAGCAGCCAGCTTGATAGAATGGTAAAAATGGCCTTTTGAAGATTGAGTTACAGTACCAGATAGGTGGCAATACATTGAAAGGCCAATAAAAGGTTATCCAGGAAGATGTGTATGCTCTGACTCAACATCCAATATGTGGTACTTTTTTTTTTTTTTTTTACCATATCCAGAATTCACAATTCCAGGAATTGAAGAAGGTAAAGCAGGAGTGGTACCACTATTACCCCTAGTGACCAACTAGCAAAGTTTTGCTTCCTGTCCTTGTACTCTTATGCTCTGCCAGCTTAGAGGTCTTAGTTCCAGAGGGAAGGATGGTTATACCAGAAAACATAATAATGATTCCACTGAACTAGAAGTTAAAATCTGGCCACTTTGGAAACCTTATGCCTCTTAATTACCAGACTAGGAAGTTTATTATTACTTACTGACTGTAGTTATTGATTCTGATTACCAAAGGGACTTTGGACTGCTTCTCTATAATGCAAATAAGAACCAACATATCTGGAATATAGGAAATCCATTAGGGCATATCTTAGTATTACCATATTCTGTGATTAAAGTCAATGGACAACTATAACAACTCAATCCAGCAGAACTACAAATAACCCAGATCTTTCAGAAATGAAGTTTTAGGTCACCCCACCAAGTAAAGAACAATGACAAACTGAAGTGCTTATTGACAGCAAAGGGAATATTGAATGAGTAGCAGAAGAAAGTAGTTGTAAATACCAGCTATTAATATGACTATATGACCAGCCACAGAAATGAAAACTATGATTGTGGTGAGTATTTTTATTTATTTTTGTTATAACTGTTTGTGTATGTGGGTAGTATGTGTGAAAAACAAATATATATTTTTTCTCTCTCTTATCTCCTATCATACAGCCAAGTTAAATTCAATTTATATTATTGTTTATAATTATTTTTAATTTTATATCACTGTATTTCAACCGTAGGATATAAAAGAGAAGAATGAACATTATATGAGAACTGTGCCTCTTTTCTCAGCCACCTCTATCATTGTCCATGTCATTCTTCTTCTTCATTGCCCATCTTCTGGTGAAGTGTTAGTTAGTTTTCATTTATATTCAGGATAGTTTTATTATGTTAGGCAGAATTATGACCTTGTTATTGTTTTTATTTCAAGATTAAATATTGTTTAAGAAGATGTTTATGGGTACCAAGTCAACAAGGAGTAAACTAGTGATGGTTAATTTTATGTACCACCTTGGCTGGGCCATGTTACCCAGATATTTGGTCAAATACCAGTACAGATGTTG
>NW_003853932.1:0-4463 GCF_000181295.1 Otolemur garnettii
AGAAGGAAGGAGGGATCAGAGTGTTCTGAGAATGAAGGAGGGATCAGAGTGTACTGAGAAGGAAGGAGGGATCAGAGAGTTCCGAGAAGGACAGAGGGATCAGAGCGTCCGGACAAGGAAGGAGGGATCAGAGTGTCCTTAGAAGGAAGGCGGGATGGGCTTTGTCCATAGTCATTGAGAAGGGAAGCAGGATGAGCATAAAGTGACCATCAGTTCAGCACCAGAGAATCCTGACAAATCACCATTCTTGGAATAATACAACTAGAAGCAAACTAAGTAGTTTCAAGAGTGGATTAAAAATGACTCAGTGGAAACAACATACACACAGAAACAATGTTGAGAAGTCATGCTTGAAAAAGGAGCAAAGAAAGGGGACGGTACTTAGAGGGGATTTGGAGACAAGAGAGGTTTGCCTTTTTCCTTAAGATGTACATTTAAATCCCAGCAAACTAAAATTCAGTGGTTAAAGCCTGCCATACCCCTGCTCTGGGTCAGTGGTTTTCAAACTATTTTCAATAGAACCCTGAGTTTCTGCAGTGGCACCTTGGGGCTGTCACAAGAGGCAAGGCTGATGCTTTGCTTATAACAAAACCAACTCAAATGTCACCCATTTTATATGTGGGCATTCTGAATGCGGTACAGTTTGAAAAATCACTGATCTAAGGAGAACACAGAGCGGCCCAACCATCTCAGCCTCTCAGCTTATTAGAGGACAGGCTACCTGATAAATCCATATACAATATGGATTCTCAGTTATGTCACACAAAGGATCTCCAAGCAGAACAGGATGATAGATTGTACCTGCGCCACAGTTTCAGGATGCTAAACCAGTTTGTCATCATTTCACAGCCTCTTGGCAATGATAAATTAAGTAGCTTCTCCCCACTAAATTCGTCAGGAACTTCAGGATACCCAGACCTTGATTTTCAATAATTTTAATTAATATATTCCACAGTCAATAGGTTTGATAAACTTGAGACATCTCAAACCTGTTTTAATAAAATTGACTTACAAACTAGAAAGGAAAGAAAATTGCATATAGGTCTTGACAGGGGTGCAGACTAACTCAATATGCTCAGTAAACACGTTTTTTTCCCAAAAAGAGATTTCATGAGTTTACATATGCAAAATAAGACTGGAGCCACGTTTTTAGTTAAGAAAATGAAATAGGAGGGTGCAGCTTGTTCTTAACCACTTGAGAAAAATGGGTGGAGCAAGGTGGAAAAAAAGTAGTGTTAGGAGAAATTTGTTCCCAAACTTATCAAAAACAAGATACTTTTCTTTTTTATTTATGATACTTTATTTTTTAACAAGATACTTTCCTAAAGGATATTTGTGATGTCTACGGTCTTCATTAAACGACTCTTACACCAATTCATTGTGTTGATTATTAAAACTTGCCCTGAGGAGCGGAGTCTGTGGCTCAAGGAATAAGGTGTCAGCCCATATACCCGGGATGGTGGTTCAAATCCGCCCTGGCCAAAACTAAAAAATAAATAATAATAATGCACTGATTTTAATATTACACATCATCCCGCTATGGCACCATATCTCTGCAACAGGATTTCTTGACCTCAGTGCTATTATCATTCTGGGCTGGACAAATCTTTGGGGACAGTGCCCTGCATTGGAGGGTGTTCAACAGCGTCCCTGCTCTGTGCCCACTGACGCAGGTAATAGCACGTCCCTCCCCCTAATTTCAACAATCAAAAATGTCTTGGGGCATTGCCGAAGATCCCCTGTGGGGAAAAACACTCCCAGTTGAGATTTTGCTCTACAAGACATGATTTCTTATCCTGGAGTTAATCTGCATTTACATAATTCTTAGGGAGGCATTTGGGCTCTAACTGAATACAATGAGAACATGGTCAACCCAAGTGCTGTCTCTGCAACTGTGACAGAAGAAAGTAAACATGTCTCCAGCGTGACTAAACAGCAAGACGATTGACTCAAAAACACATGCAGGAAAAGGGCGAAATCTGAAACATAATGTTGATGCCTTGCAACTGAAATCTGAATTACAGAAGACCCAGTTACGAGCCCTCCTAGGAGGAAAAACCGTGAATACCAGCACTTTTCGGGAGTGCTGCTATCTCCACGGCCCTCCATTAAAATAAGATGTGTGGCAAAGCTACATGAAAAACTTTGTCAAGACATTAAAGGCAGGCAGATCATGTCTGGCTATATTCATTGTACAGGTTGTAGTGCATTATGTTTCCAGTTTTTAAATGAAAAATGCCAGTGAGAAAAATACGGGAGGAAGGTTTCTAAAGGTGGAGCTGAGCTGCCACCTCGAGGTAAGAGGAATAATAGCATCTTAGTGATCTCCATTTACCACATAGCCAATATTGTCTATTCACTAAAAACAGATCAAATTCAAAAGCTCAAGTACAACGTGGAATAAATTCAAACATTATACTTTTTAAGATTAGAAAATTCTTCATAAAATCCTACATTTACTTGTCTTAATGTGCTTTTAAAGATTTAGGAGAGACTAAGCCAACGGTGACAATCTTTTAAAAGTTCAAAATAATTCTGAAGTCCTTGCTGGATAACAGCAGAATACGTGTACAGAAAACGCAGCACTGCTGATATACAAGAAAGGATATTTCCACCTCCAGGTAGAAACTTGGTTATGAAAAATGAATTGGACGAATAATGAATGAAACCAAGTGACAGATTTTTCAATGTTTATCACTTTTCCTAACAATCATTCTTTCCAATGATGCCAAGTAGGAGAACAATTACGGTAACCAAAACCCAATAGAATCACTAACTGGAGAGAGAAGAATGCTACTTAGACAGCCCAACAGTAGCAAAACATAAAATATAATGAGGAAAAGGTCTGGTAGGGATAAGGAAGTTAAAAATAACCTGACTTTAACCAAGCTAAAGCTTAAAGCAGAGCTACAATTTCTAGGAAAATATGAGTCTCCTTTTCCAAATGTAATAGTATAATTGAACACTCATTAGGTTCTCCAGACTATAAACCATTGCCTGGTTAAGGTAGGCACTTGGGAAGCTGCATGAACTCTTTTGGGCCATGAGGGTCCCATTTAGTAAATTACTACTTCAATGCACTGAATGATACCCTTGTGGCCTGGTAGTGGATTCCAAAAGAGCTTAATTTACACACTGGGAGAATCTGGCACTCATTAGGAAATGAGAAGTATGCCTGTTCTCATATCCACATAGAACAGAAAGTACCACACTCGTCTAAAAGGAGAGTATCGAAATATGAGCTAAAGACTCAAGTGCTGAATTACCATGAAATAGTAGATCCACATGACCTAGCCTCTAACTTCTTAAAGCAATTATAGATTATATGTTCCCCCTTTATATTTTGAGTGTCCTATGTTGCTACTCTTGCAGGAGGGGGATGGTTTCTTTTGAGACAGAAGTCTTACTCTGTTGCCCTGCATAGAGTGCCTTAGCATCATCATAGCTCACAGTAACCTCAAACTCTTAGGCTCAAGTGATCCTTTTGCCTTAACCACCCAAGTAGCTGAGACTACAGGCACCCATTACAATGTCCAGTTAGTTTTTCAATTTTTTTTTTTTTTTAAGTAGAGATAGAGTCTCACTCTTGCTCAGGCTGGTCTCAAACTCCTGAGCTCCACTAATCCACTAGCCTCAGCCGCCCAGTGTGCTAGGGTTACAGGTGTCAGCCACTCCTCCACCCCAGCCCCCTATGTCACTGTTTTTGCAGTTGGGGAGAAGAATCCTAGGTCCGTCCTTCTGAGTAGGCTTTTAAGCAGCTTGAGTACTTTCCACCGATGTTTACATGACTGTCTGCCATGCCTTGTCCACTTGTAAAGGTCAACTAATAAAATCCAATTGTTTAAGGTTGAATTTACTCAAGCTATCTTTTTTTGTCCTATCAGATGAAGTAATATCAGGTTTTACTGAGATTTTTACTTTTCAGTTTGTTGCTTTATTACAGCCTAGAGAAAAATCTCAAGGTTTCTTTTGTTCTGAGAATTCTGTTTAGGCACTTATGGCAGTTGAATCATGTATGTGAATGGCATTCTGTACCTGATCAACTAAAATTGAGCATTTACACAAGCAATAATTTTTATGAGTAAAATCTTGCCTGTACCCATAAAAGACCAGGAATGTTTTACATATCTCTCTTAAAATGCAGGCTGCTAATGATGACTCATACATGTATATAAATCTCAAATGGTAGCTATTTATATCACATAATTTTATCTTCTGCCTGAAAGCTATGCATTTGCCTATTTTTAGATGATATGAAACAGAACCACCTTTTATTTGGTAAATATGTCAGATTTCTTTAACATGCTTTTTGACTGAGAAAATGTGACATTTGAGTGTTCTATGAAAAGGCTTTGGGTGATCAATGAGAATAAATATCCTTACATTTCATAAATCTAGGTCAATAATATACAAGAAATACTTGGTCCCCCAAAATTCTGAAAATCATGTCAGAATGGCAATAC
>NW_003853933.1:0-1093 GCF_000181295.1 Otolemur garnettii
ATACACTCTGAAGGAAGCAGAAAATTACTGTTCTTATTTATTTATTTATTTATTTGGCTACTAGAAAAGGCAGCACTTATAATGTAGGGGAATATGTAAAATTAGATCTGCTTCCAGATCTAATTAATATTCTAAAAATTGTTTAAGACAATTCTCTGGTTGAAAGCGATGATATACAATTGATTTGTTGAATTAATATTTTAAGTGTTAATGGTAGCAAAAACATGTATTTATGTATATGCACACACATATACATGTACATAAACTTTATGTATATACTTGGTTCCATTTTTTTACAATACCTGATACCAGGAGTTTTTATATGTAGCCAACAATTCTGAATTTCATGTGTGTGTGTGCATGTGTATATAAAACCAGAAGGTCAAGGTGAGTATATTGAAGGTGACCATAGCGACATGCAGCAATAAAGCACTTTTTCTAGGGTGAGTTTGAAAACTATATACCACATAGGATAGAATTCTAACCTTCTATTATGGTATCACATATAGAAAGTTTAAGATGAACATTTGTCTTTCGCCTTTGTTTCTCATATAATGCTTACTGTATATGCTTGGTTTTGGACAGGGCTTGTTTTTAACATAAAGTACTTCCAAAGGATACTACAAACTAACAATAGTGCCAGTGTTATGCTTCTTTAAGAGAAAAACATAATCTTGAATGCCTAGAGAGTCTACAAAGGGCATAATCATTGAAGATTGAAAATAACTCTCCAAAATGGAGGCAAGAAATAGATCTTACCAACCTTGATGGCAGTTATGAGCAATAGAGTTCAAGGAATCAAGGTTGGGCGTGTTGTGTGGGGTAAGGGGTAGGGAGGACTGAGAGCCAAATGATATAAATTTTAGATGATAAGAAGGGATATTTGAAGAAATTCTAAGTGTATTCCTAGTAAGCTGTAGGGAAGACTGCATTGTTTCTGACGGTGGACTGATACTCATATCTTTTCTGATTTGTGTGGATAGAAAGAAGAACTTTCAAAAATGTGCATTCAATAAGAATTAACAAGGTGCTCTAATAGACAGGGAGGCAATACAGCTGTTAAAACTTGTTTGAATTATGTCCTCAAAAATAT
>NW_003853933.1:2187-4462 GCF_000181295.1 Otolemur garnettii
GAAAAGAAGTATCCAAGCAGAAGACTTGAACAATTTTAATTCTTAGTAGAAACTACATCCCATTTCCAGAGAGGCCAATAATATACTTCACAGCTGCAGTCCCCAACTTCTCAGCCATGGACCTATAATAATCAGTGGCCTATTGGGAACTCAGCCGCACAGGGGGAGGTGAGCAGGAGGCAAGCCCGTGCTGCTTTGTCTATGTCTATAACAACTCCCCATTGCTCACATAACTGCCTGAACACTACCTTTTGTCATACCAGTGCAGCATTAGACTATTATAGGGGCGCTAAATTCACCGTAAACAGCACATACAAGGGATCAAGCTTGCCTGTCCTTATGAGTATCGAATGCATGATGAACTGAGGGGAAGCATAGCACTAGGGACTATTTAGTTGCAGGGAAATAAGCTCAGGGTTCCCACCAATCCTGCATTATGATGAATTGTATGATTATTTCCTTATATATTACACTGTAATCATAATAGAAATAATGTGCGCAACAAGTAAAATGTACTTGTCAAACCCAAATCACCCCCATACCCCTCTGCCACCCCCATCCATGGAAAGAATGTCTTCCATCAAACAAGGCCTTGGTGCCAAAAAGGTTGAGGACTTCTGATTTAGGGTACAGGTTTACCCAAAGGAACTCCATTTCCATGAAAATATGTGGCCTGACAGATTTTCAAACTTTCCACCATGCACTTGCCTTGGAAACACTGAACAAGCAACTCAGTAGAATTGGTAGATCAGTGTCTCACAGCTGTGTTCCTGTCAGTCTGTGGTGCTGTCTTGATGAGTGGCTATTCCTGTTAGTCTGTGGTGCTGTCTTGATGAGTGGCATTCATTATTGTTGCGTGTTTTTGTGTGCCATTTCAAGAATATCAGTGCAACAAACAAACATTCATAAATTTCTTAATAAACATAGCAAGAGTGGAAAGAAAATCAGAAGCACATTAGCTCATGTTTATGGAGATAGTGCTAGGAAGAAAACAATGGTGTATAAAGGAACGAAACATTTTTCTGAGGGGAGAGAAAACATCACTGATGAAAAGAGATCAGGGCAGCCAGTAACAAGCAGAAAAGATGAAAACATTGAAAATGTTCATCAAATTGTGTGTCAAAATCACCAACTGACTGTGAGAATCATAGCAAATGCAATAAACATTGATAGAGAAACAGGAAAATCTCAACTGAAAATCTTAGCCAGCAACTCATGGCTCTTGCATCATGACAATGTACCAACTCACAGGGCACAGTCTGCGAGGGAACTTTTAGCCAGTAAATAAATACTGTATTGAAACATATTCCCTACTTACCTGGCCTGACCCCCAATGTCTTCTCTCTTTACCCAAAGATAAAAGAAATATTGACAGGGAGACATTTTGAAGACACTCAGGACATACAGATAATACAGTGACAGCCTTGATGGCCATTCCAGAAAGAGAGTTCCAAAACTGCTCTGAAGTGTTGACCAGGCACTGGTGTTGGTGACCAGCTGTCCAGTGGAAATATTTCAAAGATGACTACAGTGATGTTCAGCAATGAGGTAAGTGGCAGTTTTTTTTAGGACAAATTTAAGAACTTAACTGTCAGACCAGGTATTTATGTACATCACAGTTTTATTCATTACAGTGAGTTCAAGTGAGGAAAGGAATGCTAAAGATCCAAAAAGAATAACAAACAAACAAATGAAAAGAAGAAAAACATACCAAGTTGAAAATTTTATTCTACTGCTTTCCTCAAAAAATAATTCTTATCAATATCAATTTATAGTATATTATTCAAGTAATGCTAATGTTGCTAATTTCTGCTCTTAATATAATAGGGAATTGTGAGAAAAATATAACTATATATTTTTCAAGGTAAGAAACCAAAAGCTTTTATTTCAGTTTTGAATGTATTTTTGTAATTTCCCTTGGATTTTCTGGCCTCTTTTAACCATCAGAAATTCATTTGCTAATGACTAATTTAACAGAGAGAAACCCATGTCTCTCTGTTTTAACATTTCTTAAGTTTATTTTTCCTCTGCTCCTTCTTCATGAGCTAGAAAATCTTAAAAGTGATTCCTGCTGAGATTTACCTTAAAAAAAACTATCAAATATTAATATGGCACAGAAAAACATGAAGTATGATTATTAAATTCTTAAATATCTTTAACAACTAGAGCTCTCAAACATAAATGTTACAGAAAGTTAAAATATAAATTAAATGCTTGTGATTTATTTATTTTTGTTAAATATTGATTTTTATAGAAAATGGGCAACATATGTGAA
>NW_003853934.1:0-2698 GCF_000181295.1 Otolemur garnettii
GACAGAGTAGGTTCTTGTGCTGAATAAAAACAAAAATTGCCTAAAATTATTTATGTTTCATTTTGATGATATTGTTGCAATCTAGACAGAACATAAACTCAACACTTAACAGAAAATTAATATCATTTTAATGTACTGTAGTGAAGATGTTTATTCTCCACTGCCTTTGAATTTATGAATGGTTTGGCATAGACTTTCCCTTTTTTTATCATTTCAGTAAAATGTACGTTCTCAACCAGATTCCAAAAACCATTCAAAGAACCTACCAGTGCTTTAACCATACATGTGATGGGACATCAACTTAAAAAGACATAAGAAACATGAAAAATCATCGAAAAAAAGACAAAAGCAATATTACTTTAGCTTTATATGATCTATTTTTACTACAGTTTAAGAAGAAAGTTCTAAAATTTATGATAGTTGAAATAGGTACATTTTATTTTTTGAAAAATTAATACACATTTCCAGTAGCTGAAAAAGAGCCAATTAACATATAAAGATCAATAAACATCAAAAACATAACCTGTCTGATATTTTTCTTTCCCCAGAAATCTTCCTATACAGTCACTCAGCCCCACTGCTAAGCCTTGCCTGTGTCTTTGCCTACCATTCCTCCAGCGTCACAATTGTCTTATTACAATGCTCATTTAAAGGAAAGATTCCTGGTTGGAAATTGTTTTTTAAAGTTGGTTATTAACTCTCCTCTGCTTGTAAGTCACTTCCAAAATCACAATAATGGAAAAAAACAGAAACATTAAGTTCATTTTTGAGGAGCCTATGAAACACAAGCTATCCAGAAACAAAAATGGAAGGACTCTGTAAAACTTCTATGGAAAGAATTATGGAGAATTCTCAAAGAACTACAAGTTGACCCAATTTGATTCCCCAATCCCATTACTTAGCATCTCACAGAAGAAAAATCATTTTCACACTAGCACATTTGCACCAGAATGTTCATTGCAGCTCAATTCACAATTGCCACAACTTGGAAGCAAACCAAGTGCCCATGAACACAGGCATGGATTGATAAACTGTGGTATCCGTACACCATGGAATACTATTTAGCCATAAGAAAAGATGGAGACTTTACACCTTTTGTGTTTACCTGGAGTTGGAGAATATTCTTCTTAGTAAAGTCTCACAAGAATGGAAAAGCAAGTATCCAAGGTACTCAATACTAATATGAAAGCAATATGTAAACAACTACATACTGACATGAAAGAAAAAACACAAATATAGTCTTGCAAGGGGGACGATGGAGATGGGGGAGGTAAGGAGAGAAGAGGAAGAGGGAAAGGGGAAGGAGGGAGCATGATTGGCAGAGTCTCAACTAATGTGCACAATGTGAGGGTGATTGAGCATGCCCCCGGGTGAATGTCTCAACTCCAACTTGAACTTTGCCTTACAAGTGTAAATAATGTAACCTAAATATTTGTACCCTCATTTTTATCTGAAATTAAATAAATATTTTAAAATATATATATAGTGGAAACTATATAGGGGCATGAGAGAAAACAAAAAAAACTATACCTTTTGGTGCATTTCTTAATTTCTAGAAAACAAATCTGTTCTCCCTGGAAAGAGGAACAGACCGTGCAAGACAAATATTTCTTGTTCACAATAATGTGAAAAGTATGCATGGACTCACGATACTGAATCCTTTGCAAATCATTTGAATTCAGGAAGAAGAAACATGCTGGTGAATCACAGAGACAGCCATATTGCAGGAAGAACTTTATCACTGAGGCAGCCATATTGACAAGAAGCACTTTATCACAGAGGCAGCCATATTGGCAGGAAGCACTTTATCACTGAGGCAAACCAAGGATTAAACACGAATGCATAATAAGAAGGAAAAAAAAGGAAGGAGAATTTTTTTTATTATAAAAGTGTGTTGGGTTTTGTCAAATATTTTTCTATACCTATTGAGATGATAATTTGACCTTCATCTTTGCTTCTGTTTATGTGGTGAATCACATTCATTGAACCATCCTTGCATCTCTGTGATGAAGCCCACTCGGTGAAGGAAGATTATTTATTAATTATTATTATTATTGATGTGCTGTTGATTTCAGTTTGCCAATATTTTATTATTTTTGCATCTATATTCATAAGGGATATTTATTGGTCTGTAGTTTCATTTTTAGTTGCTACTATGTCCTTTCCTAGCTTTGATATCAAGGGGCTACTGGCTTCATAGAATGAGTTGGGGAGGATTCTTTCTTTCTCAATGTTATGGAATAATTTCTGCAGTATAGGTACCAGCTCTTCTTTGTAGGTTTGGTAAAATTTGGCTCTGAATCCATCTGGTCTGGTCTGTGGCTTTGTTGTTGTTGTTGTTGTTGTTGTTGTTTTAATTTTTGACAACCTTTCACTCTGTCACCCTGTGTTGAGTGCCATGGCATCATTACAGCTCATAGCAACCTCAAACTCCTGGCTCAAGCAACCTTGCTGCCTGTCTGCTGAGTAACTGGGACTATAGGCACCTGACACAATGCTCTGTTAGTTTTTCTATATTTGGTAGAGATGAAGGTCTCATTCTAGCTCAGGCTGCTCTCAAACTCCAGAGCTCAAGAGATTCACTTCAGCCTTCCAGAGTACTGGGATTACAGGTGTGAGCCACTGTGCCCAGACTGGGGCTTGTTTTTCATTGTTGAAAGACTTTTATTATAGCTTCAGTCTTTTTTTTTTTTTTTTT
>NW_003853934.1:3474-4441 GCF_000181295.1 Otolemur garnettii
TGGCAAGAACAAAAATTCATCAACCAGATTTGATAAAACTAAAAAGTTTCTGCAGAGTGAAGAAAACAACAAAGAGAGGAAATAGACAACCTGCAGAACGGAAGACAATATTCATAACCCAGAACTTGCAAAGAATTCAAGAAAATTACAAAAAAATTAAGCTATTAAAGAGTGGCCAAAAGATGTGGACAGAAGCTTCTCAAAAGAAGAAATAAAAATGGCCAATTAACATATAAAAAACTGCCTGACATCACCAACCATCATTAGAAGAATGCAAATTAAAACCACAACAAATGGCTCAGTTCCCATAGGATAGTGGTTAGGGTGCTGGCCACATACACCAAGGCTGGCGGGTTTGAACCCAACCTGGGCCAGCTAAACAACTGCAACAACAATAACAGCAAAAATAGGTGGGCATTCTGATGGGTGCCTGTAGTCCCAGCTACTTGGGAGGCTGAAGTAAAAGAATTGCTGAAGCCCAAGATTTAGAGGTTGCTGTGAACTGTGATGACATGGCACTCTACCCAGGGCATGGTGAGATTCTCTCTCAAAAATAAATAAATAAATAATAAAACCATAATGAAATATCCCCTTGCCTTTGTCAGAATGGCTTTTATTAAAATATTCAAAAATGAGAGATTCTGGTGTGGATGCAGAATCTATCATTTGGTGGAATCTATTCTGTTGGTGGGACTGCAAATTAGTACAACCTCTATAAGAAACAGTATGGATATTACTCTGAGAACTCAAAGAAGATTACCATTTGATCCAGCAATCCCACTAGTAGTTTTCTACCCAAAGGAAAAGATCTCATTGCATCATAAAGATACCTGCACTCAAAATATCTACAGTAGCATAATTTACAATTTCGAAAATGCAGACTCAACCCAAGTGCCCATCAATGCATGAGTGGTATTCACAAAGTGTGGCATTTGTATACCATGGGGTATGACTCAGCCATAAAAAA
>NW_003853935.1:0-4441 GCF_000181295.1 Otolemur garnettii
TAATAGATATCTTCTTACCAGTTACTGTATCAGGGCCAAAGACCTCCATGCTAATTATTCAGAAGGCCCGAGGAAGCCAGCCTGTCCAGGAGGAGCTGGTGGGCAAGACACGGGTCTCAGGAGCAAGGGGGATCTCACCCTGGTACTCATTTACCCAGGCCTCCAAACCTAAGGCTCCTGGTTTCACCTGTAGCTGCCTGCAAATTCCAGAAGCCCGAATCAGAGATATCAGATATCAAAGGTAAACAGCCCAGGGGACAAAAAAAGTGAGTCCAAGCTTCACTGTTTCTATGTGTTTGAACTTGGACAGATCCCTGGATAGCTTTAGGCCTCAGTCTACTCATCTTTAAAATGGGATAATAACACCTTCCTCGTCTACCTCATGGGGCTATGGTAACAATGAGAAAGTGAACACAGATGCACCTTGTAACCTGCAAGACACTCTGCTGTTGTTACTACTCCTAGTAGTAACATTTAGTCATTTATATACCCTTCCTTTATTGAGCACCTTTTGTGTGTCAGGTGCTCAGGATACCCCAGGTACTAGGACAGACAAGACCCAGCCATCGTAGAGCTGCACTCCAGCAGCGAGGAGGAGGACGCTAAACTGGGAGGGGCCCAGGGCAGGAGAAGAGTTCACTTTCAACAGGGAAGCTGAGGAAGATGCCACAGAGCACAGTGTTTAAGCAAAGACCTGAAGAAAGACTGGGATAGAAAGAGAGAGAACATCAAGGAAAAAGACCTCCAAGCAGATCCGAGGAGCTGCAAAGTCTAGCCAGAGCCCCCAGCATGGAGGGAGCCAGGGGAGGGAGGCCGCGGGCAAGGCGATGTCTCCCTGGACTTCAGGAGGACCTGGACCTTGAGAAAATTTCTTCGCAGAAGAATACAGGGTCTAACTTAACACTTTAACAGAGCATCCACGGCTTCTTTGCTGGGAACAATGAATAAATACATTATTGTTCTGCTAACAGATTGATGTTATTTTAAGATTCTGTTCTGACCCAAAGTGAGTCTTGATGGGAGAGGGAGAAATGTGAAGGGGACTGAGGAAGGGTGAGGTCTTATGTTTTTCTTTCCTAAATGCTTAATACTAAGATTAGAGAGGATTGAGGGGGGCACGAAGAGGCAAGAGTGGCCGGATGAGTGATCCCAAGTCAAATGGAGAGTGGGGAGCAGCCTGGACCCCAGGCTCGCCTCTGGGTCTCCCGTGTGGAAGGGGCGAGGTTGTGGGGACTTTAGGAAGAAGGCAGGCAGGGAGTGGGATAAAGAAAACCGGCTTCTACCGAATCCCACGCCTTTCCGGCAGGCAGGGAAGCAACACAGAGCCCTGTGCCTTTCAAGCCTGGGGGCCCTTTATTAAAAATGAAAACAGAATTTTCTTTTTAAAGAAAGGGAGTGTGGTTGAATGCCATGGACCATATTTTATCAGCAGTTGGTGTCAGCGCAAGTGGCAAACACAACATCCTAAGAGGAGTCATCTCACCACCTGCTTCAGAACAGAAAAGGACGCAGAGGTCATCCCATTAGTGATCGTAGCAGCTTTTAAATGAAACGCATATAACCTGAATCCAATTAATGAAAGTATCCAGCAAGCCTCATCAATACTAATGCTGAATGAATGTTTAAACCGCGCTCATTCACCGGCTCTGTGTTGCACTACAGTTCAGAGTCTCAAAAGTGCACGCTAATCCCTGAACGAAGGAAATTATGACTCAGCATTTCTGTTTTGGTTTCTGGTGACCCGGCATTTGTCGTGGGGCTGGGATGCACAGTGCCTCTTCCCTGGGCTTTTGCTACCCCTGCAGAAAGTGGACAAGTCCACATACCAGGTGGTCAAAGCTTATCTTTCTACCAACAGCCCAGAGACACGGATTTTCACTGCTTTGTACACACAGAGCTGTCTGGAAATATTGTAAACTGCAGAGAGTGGTGGGGTGGTCAAGACCTCTAGTTTTCACGTCCATCAGTGGCAGCCCAGCCCACTAAACCTAACACGAGACTCAAACCCGACCCTCCCAGCCACCTTCAGCTGTCTGCTGTTGAACTGCCTTCAATTGACTTCCTTTTGTTTTGAACTGGTGGTTCCCACTGCTTGGGGCAATCAGGCCTTGATAATGGATCCAGATTTTTCTTATTGTCACAGCTTTGGAGGGGTGGCTTTTGGTGGGCAGGGGCCAGGAATGCTGCTAAATGTCCTCCAGTGCACAGAACAGCCCCTCACAACAAAAAATTTTCTGGCTCAAAATATCATTAGTGCCACGGTTGAGAATCCTCCTCTAAGTTGACCTATTTTCCCTTTTATTAATTTTAAAAGGAGATTCTACAAAACTGTTATAAAGACAAGACCAAGATCACCTGCCATAAGTAGAAAGTGTCTATAGTCATAACAGAGAGTATTCAGACAAACACACAGGGTGAAAACAAAATCATCTCACAGTTGACTTAGCTACAGTAGCCTACTGAAGGCTTTTAAGTGATTTTTAAATCATTAGTGTCTGCTAAATAGTAGGTACTCAAAAAAATGATGTTCTTTCCAACCCATGACTCTCTCTTCCTGCTAAGTCTTAGAACTCCAAAAGAATACATTCTCTGTTAAAAAAAAAAATCCACGTGTAATACAAATGTTAAAGACATATCAACCCTAAACTGAGACAACCTTATTATTCTGGTCAAAAAGGCAGGAAGAAATGTCTTTGTGTATGAAGTCATGGGTCCACATACCTCTACTATCATCTTGGGTGCCACCCAGCAGAAGATGATACTGGTAAAGCAAATCCCAGTCGGTCTTCTCAGACCCCAAAGATCAGCCTTAGTATAGCTATTTACTGAGGAGGAAGCCCAGACAGGCAGAGCCACGAGAAGCCGGTGCCATCTGCATTATAAATCTTACTGGAAGCAGAGCATGGGGAGACGCCTGGTAGGGGTGGGGAAACATGACTCAGAGACTCAACAGTGGAGAGAGGGGTCTCTTCCAACATCTAAAGCTACACGGGGGCATGAAAGCCTTTCCAGGTGGCTCTACGTGTGCGAATCAGTGAAAGTGTGGCTGATTCTGTAGGTTCCACTTAAGGAACCATCTTCAACGCTATGCTTGTGCAGTGAGAAGAGTATTCTAGGGTCATATAAGGTAGTTGTAATAGCTGGTTAAACAATGTCTAAAGGTTTTCTTCTAGACAACTTCCTGGAGCCCTAGTATGACAATGATCATTCCAAATGCCAATCTTCCCTTCCTCAGTAGCAAGAAGATGCAACTTCTTCTACGAAATTCATCAAGACACACACTGTTGTTTTTGGTTATCTTCTTATGAAACACTTAGTCAATCCTGGTGTTCCAGGGGGCACAGCTTGAGTAACCTAGCCCTAGAGGAAGAAAAGATTTCTCTTTCATCGGAGAATATGAGACTATCAGGAGAGTGTAGTTGTTATATTACCCATACCTCAGCCAGAAGGCAGAAAGCATATCATTGATTTTTAAATCACTAGTGTCTGCTAAATAGTAGGTACTCAAAAAAATGTTCATTCCAACTCAGGTCTCTCTCTTCCCGCTTAGTCTCAGAACTCTCCAAAATAATGCATTCTAGAAATAGTTAAGGTCCATGGGCCCAAAGCACCACATTCCTCAATTCTAAAGCCTAGAACCAAAGGGATGTTCTGAATTGAAAATGCCATCTAGAAAGCACATGACAAGCTCACCACGTCAGCTTCATCGTGCGTCTGGACACCCAGAGCCAGGGGCAGGCTCGATTATCCCTGTTGCTCCGTCTTCATGGTAAACTCATGTCAAGAGTCTTCCCAGAACCCTTCCAGCTTCATTCATTCTCTCCCTCTCTCTCTCTGTCTTGCAAGTCTTTCCCCACCCAGCAGACATGCACATTTTCTCCTTCAGGCAGATGGGGTTAGGGGGTTAGCATAACCCAGTCAGGGACTATGAGACCCACATTGGGACTTTGTGGAACTGCTAGTGAGAGAGATTCCTCCTTTTTCAACTGAGGTTGCTGGGAAGAACACACACAAGCCTTGCAGGGTTAGCAGGCACCCTGCCCTTTGAGAGGAAAGCAGAGACGGGAGCAGGACTCAGCGCCCGGGGCGGAGAGAGAGAGGTCTGCGACAGCCTGTCTGAGCCTGTGGCTGCGGCCAGGCCTGCAGTCTTATCTTCCCCTGCACTTTTCAGATATGTGAACTAATAAATTTCCTTTTTGCTTATGTGAACTTAAGCTGGGATTCTGATTAGCAAAACACGCAACCTGCTGGCTGCCGTGGTGGGGATGGCTAACATCCCCTTGTTTACTTTGTCTCCTTCATTTTGAAAGGTTTCCCTCGACTTTTCCCCAGTTCTCCATTCTTTCTCAGAACCCTCCATCAAAGGCAGAAAAAAATTAGTATGAGAAGTTTTGCTAACCTCTCAAGTCTCTTTCCTTCCAACGAGTCATTCCTCCCCACT
>NW_003853936.1:0-4429 GCF_000181295.1 Otolemur garnettii
CTAAGTGGTTAGGGCACTGGCCACACACACTCAGGGCTGGTGGGTTCAAACCCAGCCCGGGCCAGCTAAACAACAATGACAACTACAGTAAAAAAACATAGCTGAGCATTGTGGTGGGCGTCTGTAGTCTCAGCGACTTGGGAAGCTGAGGGAAGAGAAAGGCTTAAGTCCAAGAGTTTGAGGTTGCTGTGAGCTATGACAACAAGAAACTCTGTGGAGGGTGATATAGTAAGACTTTATCTCAAAAGGAAAAAAACAATTAATTATACCAACACACACACACACACACACACATATATAAATTGGCAAAACAAAAAAAATCAAACTCTTAAACTTGAGAGAGTTTAACAAACCTCTTTTAGGAACTGATAGAACAAGCAGATTAAAGAGTGAGCATATAATAAACCTGAACTGTCCTGTTTAACATACAAAATATTTCATCCAGTAATACATATAGAATACATATATACAATATAGAATACATGTTTTTTTCAAGTGACAATGAATTGTTTATATATACAATTTACATACATTATATGTATAATGCACACATACATACATACATTATACATACATACATTCTGTATATGTATACATACATACATTATATGTATAATGTATACATATACATTATATATGTATAATATATACATATATACATACATATAGAATTCCAATAATGCATAGTAAATCCATAAACCACAGTGGAATTAATCTAAAAATTATTAAAACAAAGAAAATCTTGAAAATCCTTATATGTTTGAAATTTAAGTAACAGTTCTGGAGAAATATGTTCCCAAGAAAGTTTTAATAATTAGAAATTGTGTTCTTCTTAAAAATATATATTTTGATAGATTTAAAGGTGCAAGTGGTTTTTGCTTACCTGGATGAGTTGTACAGTGGTGATGTCTCTGAGTGCCCTTGTCACCTGAATCCTGGACACTCCACTGAAGTCTTTCTTCCCTCACACCTCCCTCCTCTCTCCTGAATCCCCAGTGTCATGGTAGCACCTATACGCTCTGCTCCTTGTGTACCCAAGCTTGACTTCCACTTTTAAGTGAGAGTGTATTTAATTTTCGAGTCCTGGGTTACTTTACTTAGGATAATAGTCTCGCTGCAAAAGCAACAATTTCATCCTTTTTAAGGCTGAACAGTGTTCCACGGTGTTTATAGACCACATTTTCTTTAACTATTTTAAATCCTTTGGGATAAACAAACTGTCTTAGTAATAATGGCTTGATTATTTTTTCTTAGAATTTGTCACATATTTCCTGTTCTTCCACATTTTATTAGGCATATTATGAACGCTACATTGGGTATATTCCTGAATCTATTATACATATCCAGTTTTCTTCTGCTTTGTTTTGTTTAGCATGTCATTAAACTGGTTGGATTCAAACTATAAACTCAGTTTCCAGGGTGGAAACTCAATCTCAATCGTTATTTCGTGTTTTGGAAAATGTTTCATACTTTAGTGCTTAGACGTTAGCCTGAGATTGAGCTGAGTTTATGCATAAAATTTCTTCAGCTCATTCTTTTCTCGGACTGCTCTCAATAACATATCAGTGGCTATAACATGTCAGAGCTTTGCCTTATCTTTCTGCAGGGGAGAAAGGATGTGAGTTTCCTGTTAGAGTTTTAAATTCTGCTCATGTAGATTTCCACCTGCTTTGGGGTTAAAAGCCATAACAACTGGTAACCCACTCATGCCACCTCCTTTCTCCAAATGTTTGATTCCATCCAAAGTTAGCCTGCTTTCGTGCATTCCCAGTACTTTTGGTGTATTATGGAAACTTTGCTTATATGTTTGTTTGTTTATATTATTTAAAAATGTGTAGCTTTGACGTGTGTCAGCATAAGGTCTCTTAAGATCCACTTGTTCATAGCAGAGGCAAAAATTTCTTGTCAGATTATTTAAACCCACTTCTCTAAAGGTAAAGAAAACCAAAAATAGTAGTGCCAACCATATGACTGAATAACATAAAGACAGTTTATAAGACATTTAAAAAGTCAATGTTATGCTTGACAACATAAAGTAAATTATCCCTGAGAATAAAAGTTAAATCAAAATGACAAGTGTTAATAAGCTAATCCTTTGTAATGTATTACCTCTAATCTTGTCATTAGTTACCAGTATTTGTCTAATCATCATTGACATTTTGGCTCATTAGCCTCAGATTATACCCAGTTATGTCATGTCAACCATTGTTCATAAGGAACAAGTACACACAGCTCTCAGTTTCTCAGAATCAGCCTTCGACGCTGTTGTAATTAAATCCAGCCTCAATCCAGTACTATAGGCTTTTATTTGTTTTGTTTTGTTCTGTTCTGTTTAAAGGTCTACATGCTAATGTGTGGGCAGTGTTTTATTTTTAAATAAATAATTCACAGTGTTTCAGGAAATATCTTTTAAGAGGTCATAAACGTATATTTATTGATTTAATATGATGGAGAACAGCATGGGCTCTGCAATAAGACAGGCCTGAAGTCCGATGCTTCCTTAGATTGGTAAATCCAACCACCCTCTTCTCATCACAGTTCTCATTATCCACCCTGCCTAAAATTAAAACCAATACCCTTTCACTCCTTGTCTCTCTTGCTAAATTATCTTTTTTAACGTATATCACACCACCAGCTAATGTATGACATATGTTATTATCTTCTCCCAAGATTGACCAAAATGTTGGGTAGGAATTGTGGTCTCTTTTATTTATTACGATTTTACTGCTTTTAAAGGAAGTTCCATTACATGGTAAAGATTCTATTTGTTAAATCATGAATTCTGTCTCCCCTACTTACTAGCCATACCCACTTGGGAAAGTGACTAAACCTACCCAAATTTCAGTTACTATAGCTCAAGAATGAGTATACTCATAGTAACCATTATATCCTGTTTTACTGACATGAAATTATTCTGAAGAATTTTGCACAGGGCTTGGTCTAATCCTGTATATATATAATACATGTGTCTATGTGTGTGCATGTATGTGTATGTGTGTGTGTGTGTCATAGCACTAGTCTTTGTAAATAGCCTCATCCTATGATAGAAGCAACCCAAAAGGCCAGTGTATATAAGTAGTGTCTTTTGATTTACTCATAACATACAAAGAAATATAATTACATAAAACGTACAGCTTTCACATAACAATATGGTTGAAAATTTAAACATTTAAAGAAATGTTTCATTAAAGATACAAAATAAGCATGTTATCTATAAAATTACAGCATGAGAAATTGGTAGATATTTTATGCTACTGGAGGACAGATGTACATTGGAGGCTTGTAGGGGCCTTCATGAGATGTGGGAAATACTTTCTCTTTTTTTTAAATCTTGGTGCTGGTTCCACCATTGGATTTGTTTTGTAAAAATTCACAGAGCTTTAAACATGATTTATATACTTTTCTGTAAACATGGTGTATTTAAATGAGACTTTTCCTAAAAAAAAAAAAAAACAGTATAAACTCAATCAACTTAATTGTTCTCTCACCTAAATGACTTCTCATATCAGCATAAATCCAAAATAGTATTTGATTTGGATTTTCTCAAGAAGGTCATGCAGGCAGTTTATTTATTTTAGAACAAACAGTTTATCTTTCATAGTCACATCACTATCAGTCATTTTCCATGCAGTTTGCATTTTATTCCAATAATAATTTATTAATGTTTTGCGGAATAGCAAGATAGTTTCTAGAAACAAAACAAAGACAAGAGACAGATGGTAACAGTAATATCGTGAGCAGAAAATTCACAAGGAAGTAAAGTGACTGCCTTGGGAAAGTGTCTTGAATGTGTAATTTCTATTTTAAGATGTTAATAGATCAGTTTTTCTACATATAAATCAACATTCCATTAAAAAATATTGACCCAACTAAACATTGTCATTATTTTTTACTACATAGTAAGAGTGTCTCTGTCTCATAATGGCTCCTCATTTACACTTTTGTGTAGTTGGTTGTGCATTTTCATTTTTTAACAGATCCATGATAAGGTTAATGAGGGCGTAGGTAGGTCTTGTGTCGAGTGTGTATGTGTGTGTGTGTGTGTGTGTGTGTCTTACTGGATGTGTTTAATTTCTTCATAGTTTACTGTGAACTTAACACCATTATTCAACAGCAACATTCTTTCTCAGATACAGTAATGTTGATTTTTATCCCATTTTCGCTAGATTTATGACTTAATTGTATGTATTTCAAGATCAATTAGGGCATCCAGAGCTTGTAAAATAGGAGACCTGAGTGCATAGAATTCATTGTTATGATTTACCCTCTGCAAATACTGCTCCTGGCACGTGACCCTTATCTTCCTACAATAACCATTTGTCCTCAGATTTGTAGTGGTTTTAGCTGTGGACAGATAGCAGTTGGGGAGATAATGAGTGGAAAATTTCTAGTTCAGTTACTCTAATGATGGAAGTAGAAAGAATGATAG
>NW_003853937.1:0-4427 GCF_000181295.1 Otolemur garnettii
GGAAACCTGGGTGACTTGGCACGTCCATTCCAGAAGCTTCTTTCATGCTCAGGTGGTTTGTAGGATTGAGGCAGCTGTTGTTTTTTTTTTTTTTTAGCAGAGGAATGAAATGACTGTACTTCCCGTAAACACAGAATCTACTGTTCTATTTCCAGAATAGTCACTAAACAATGTCCATTTTCAAACTCAAGTGCCACAAAAACATAAATAATATGGCTTTGCTAATTAAAAGTTCTGACTTGCCAAATACAAATACCTGTTATCCATAGATGCCTGGAGCTGTTCTGTGCCCTGAGCCCTGCTGTGTGTTGGGGCCACATCTCTGCTTTTACAAATTGGCCATGGGGTGCTGACGTGTGGGTCTGAGCAGGGTGGACTTGAACTAGCGGCCACTGATCTGCCCTGCTCTGTTATTTATATGCTGAACCCAGTACCATAGAAGTGGGAATTTCATTCATAAGAGTTTATTTAAATAATTCATCTTGCTCAACTTTAAAAGCAAGATTGATAGTTTAATGGGTTCACAGCTCAGAGGTAAACTGCCTGTAGGGAGGGCCAGTATTACATCAGTGTACCTTTGAAGTGGTGGTGTATTTGAGTAACTTTGTAGCTGTACAGTCTTAAATAGTTGTTAGCTTTCATTTAAAACCCAAACCTTTATAAGTCAATATTTGAGAAGAGGTCATTGGTTTCTCATATTAATTAAGTTCGGGAGCAGCTTCGGCCAAAATTAGAGCCTAGGTTTCTGTAGGTGTTGGGGAGCTTTGTTTTGATTCAGGGGACACAAACCACGTTCCGTCCACACGTTCTAAACTATATGCTATCTTGATACAGATAAATGGGGTGATATTGTCTTTTCTCATATAAAGCACATTGTATTAGACTGTCTCTTAGTCCGTTTCTGTTGCTTATAACAAATTTTTGAATCTCAGAATGCCTGGACCTGGGTTATTTATTTACAAAGAAAAATATATTTCTTAAATAGTTAAGGAAGCTGAGAAGTCCAAGGTTAAGGGGCTACATCTGATGAGAGCTTTCTTGGTGGAGGGGATTCAGCCCGGAGGCCCGAGGTGGAGCAGGGCTGAGCATACTTGGTCACATCCCCTTTCTTAGCAAGCCACTGGTCCCCTTGCCAGGATTAACCCGTTAATCCAAGCACTGGTAAAGGCCCCAGCTGCAGTTTTGTTACATTGGGGATTACGTTTCAACATGAGTTTTAGAGAGGGCAGATATTCAAACCATAGCAGGAGGTTCCAACCTTCACCAGTACATAGAAGCCAGACACTATATTTAATGGAAGTAAAGCTGGTGAGGCTCAAGTCTTGCAAAATAAACACATGAATATCTTAATTTGATAGGTTGTCCCTTTTATTCGATTTTGAAATGTTTAAGTATGATTTGCACATAAAAAGGAGTTTACACAGAACTGTATTTGTGGCAAACACTTTTGTAGGTATATCTTCCCATTTAATCATAAGCTGGTCCCCAGAATAGGTCTTGGGAAGTTTTCTAATCCTCGATTTACAACAAATGCATTGGAAATGCAAATTGGCATTCTGTGCATGGCTCCCTGAAACCTTCAGTGGTTCCCCAGGGCTGTTAGGTCAAGAGCGAATCCCCAGGAAGGACGGTCTGTGCCTCTGTGCCCATGAGCAGTCTCTGGAATCACTGCTCAGCTCCTGAATGTCCCGGCTTGCTCCTACGCCAGCTTCCTTTGCTTTCCCCATGCCCAGAATACGCCTCCCCCAGCTGTTTCTGAATCAGACTTGGTTCTCCTCCTGTATACTTGTATATCTCCTCTCTTATAATACCTACTTTATTATCATACAGATACTCACGTTTTTGAGGTTGTACGTTTATTTTCTTCAATGTCTGTTTCTCCACCAAAATGTCATTTCACAGAAACTCAGGGGTGTCTGTTTTTGTCCCCATTGTAACCCTGCCGTCCACCACAGTGCCTGGCATACGGCAGGTACTCAGTCCTTGTTTGTTGGGTGATGAATGAATGTTGGCTTGGTCCAAATCAATACATATATAGTTATTATACTTTATAGAATAGATCATTAACTTTCTGTGCCTGCCTTTCCACATACACATCAAATTGTTGTCCTTTAGAAAACTTGGTTTTTAAGTAACATTTTAGATTTGGTAGAATAGTGAACTTTGGGCCACTTTTTTTCAGTGATATTTCTTAAAGCCAATGAAAGGCCCCCAGTCCCTTCCCTTGACCTGACCTCGCAGTACAGCTCACCACTCAAAAACTCCTGCAGTGCCAATATTTATCCTGCATCTACACCATTTTCTCCCTCAAATTCCTTCCAGGCCTTTCAGATTGCTGCTTTGAAGTCTCAGGTACAGCGTCTACCGAGAGGCTTCTCTGTGCCGAGTGAGACGTGTTCTACCAGGACAGACAGCAGTGGCGTTCCAGCCAGCTGCTTTTCATGATGGCGATGACAAGACTCAGCCTGTGTCTGTCGTAGCCTGGGTGCTTTTCCTGCTCCTGCGCCTTATTTTGGTTTCTCTGTTGTCTTCCACAGGCCAGAGGTTCAGGACTCTACTTTGGTGAAGAGACCAAAACAATGAAATAGCTCTAACGAGCACCCCTCTTCTTTCTTTGGCTGAAAGTTGCTTAAGTACTAAATTTAAAACATGAAAGGAAAGGCAATTATAAATATAAACATCTCCTTTCTAGCACTTAAAATCACCTGCCTGGCTGTCTCCCTTCCTCTCCAAACAGCTTTACCCAATAGATAGAGGAGTCTCTGGAGTGAGGTTGAAGGCAGAATGGAATATTAAGGGGATGTTTAGGTTGTAAGTACCAGACGGCATGGGATAAACATTGTCTGCATTCTTGGGCAGCCAGTTTTAGTATGCATGAGCAATTTTAGCCCCTTTTTATAATAAAACCTATTATAGAATAGAAGAAAAATGAAAATAATTTTAGAGAAAATCAGATGGCTTTTGAGTTTAGTCGCTTGTAGCTGTGTGATCCCACACAAGGTAACTGGTGGTGGCCCATTTTTTGTTAGTTTTGAGTGTTCCTGCCCATTCCTGGTAACGGGAGAGAGACTTTTTTTTTTCCTCTATAGAACAGTCCCTGGAAGGAAGGTTATCCGACCTCCATCCCCTGAAGCCCTTCCAGGGACAAAAGCTCCTTCTTGGTGAGGAGCCTTTCCAGAGTGACCAGCTGTAATTGCGTGGACTTTTTTTTTTTTTTTTTCAGTCTCTTTTTAAGCTGAGCTGGCCCCCCTGCACCTGCTGCCTGTTGTCCCGGTTCTGGGTGCCGGGGAGTATGACTTTGCCCTGTTGTCTGCATGATAATAATACAAGCTTTAAAATAAAAGGTTTTCTTCAAGCCTTTCCTTCTCGGGGCTCATGTTCTCATTCCCATTTCTGGTGTGACGTGGACTGTCCACCAGTGTGATCTGGCAGGACTTTGTGTGATGAGGGAAATGTCCTGTGTCTGCTGTGTACGTGGAGCCACGGCACACACGAATATCGAACGTGTGAAAGGTGGCTGGTGAGACTGAAGAATGGAATTGTTTTTGGTATTTGTTTTTAAATTTCAGATTCCTATGAGGGTACAAATGTCTACGTTACGTTGTTTTTGCTTCTAAGGTAAAGTTCAAGTTGTAGTGGAGCCTTTCACCTGGGGGCGTGCTGAACACCCTCACGTCCCACAGGTCAGCTGAGATCCCACCAATTTTCCTCCCGCCTTCCCTCTCCCCTCCCCCTCACTAGGAGATACCTGTGCTTTGCTTTCATTTGGGCATGGAGTGGTTTATATATTGGTTTCATATTAGTACTGAGTACACTGCATACTTGCTTTTCCATTCTTGTGATACTTTACTAAGAAGAATGTGTTTCAACTCCATCCAGGTAAACACAACAGATGCGAAGTCTCCACTTCTTTTCTTATTGCTGAATAGTACTCCATGAATTTTTAATTTAATTTATATTTAGATAGCCACGCACAGATCAGACATACAGACTTGATGGTCTCCCCCTGGACACCTGCCTGGTGCACACAGACAGCAGGGATTTATGGTGCCAGGACAAGATGTTTGAGGTGTCATCTGACTTACACAGATCAGGGTGGGGCCCCTTTCTCAACCAGAATACTAGACATTCATGAATTATATCAGTGGTTCTCAACCTATGGGTCGTGTGACCCACAGGAACTGTATTAAAGGGCCGCGGCATTAGGAAGGTTGAGAACCACTAGACTATATGATTATGTCACCACGTTGTATTATTGGCTCTTACTGAATCTGTGGTCAGCTGAGATTCCTCAGTTCCTTGTCATTCTCGTAAGATTGCTTTCAAACAGGCCTTGTAAAAGTGCTTGATTAAAAATTCAAAACACTGTTTTTATCCCAGCTTGACTTTCGTGTTGCTTCTGGACTATTGTTTTAGTACTTTGAGAG